>NC_052518.1:54272315-54484026 GCF_014356525.2 Nilaparvata lugens
TGCATGCTGTTATTGGTTAGCAGAGGTCGATCTCGACTCAATCAATACAGCTACAGAGACAGTTTATAGACTGCCCTGACAGGAGAGAATGAATAAGTAATTTGCCATTCACAGGAGAATTTTAAAGAATATTTCAATTTGAATAATATTAAAAATATAAAATATATATTAATAATCTGATTCACTGCAATCCAATATTAAATGCTTAATCATAATTCAAATTTCATCCAGATTTTGAAATAAATCTGTAATTCTTATTATTCATGATTCAATTATTCTTCCAAACTAATGCTCCAATCTTACTATTGCCTTAATACTCTATTTCTATACTCAGTGGACATCCATACATTCTATATATAGATGAAATCTATATATATATATATATTATATAGTCTATATATATATATATATTATATAATCTATATATTATATAGATTTCATCTATATAATCTATATATTAATGAAATCTATATAATATATATTGTAATATTACATTTTTTCTCGATTGGAATCGAATCTTCAATTCGAGATCTATAAAACTTTATAGTAAATATTAGATTCATCAATATACGGACAACTTTTTGACTGAGAATTTATCGTAAATGATTGGGTTGCATATTCCATGGTGTCACCGAGGCTGGGTTGACAGAATTAACAGATAAATGGTTTATTTAAATAGAGATGATATATAAAAATTTAAAATAATAGTTTCAAAATAAAGTTTTATTGAGAACAAATATAAAATGTGAATTCTAAACTTGTAATTTATAATTTTTTGGTGACGTGTCCGTAACATCGACACGGGAACGTGCCACCTTAGTCCTCCGACACACCCAGAACCTGACAGGAGTGGACAGCGACTATCTCATCCATCGACACCGTACGCCAGCGACAGGGAAAGACTGTTTTGAAAGAGTCTCGAATTGGCGTGTGCGTTAGGCGCCAAAACCGGACACTTTTACATTCGTACAGACACGACAAAGTCAGACACATCGAATCTCTGACACTTCCAAAAGGTATACTTCTTAGACGGACTGTACTACGCAGAGCTGTCTGGGTTTTCGAACAATGGTTATTGTTCTGATGGATCCCCACATGTAGGCTATTCTTAACAAGACCATTGACAATTTATTTCTGAAACCTATCACTCTTTTCTATCCCTCTTCGTAGTAATATCAGGCGATGACTTATCTTGTAACTGTATAATTCGTTATATAAATCATTCCTATTTTGTGCAGTTGTCTCTCTTTTCTGCAGTTATTTGGAGCTTTCGATTTCCATCAGACATACTGACAAACAAACTAACAAACAGAAATGGAATACGATGGTAAATACGTCTATAGTAACATCCATATGGGAACGTCTGTTATAGTAGACTGCATAAAACTAATCCGATGTTAGTTGGAAGAGCTGAGTACCTCCTCACCCCTTACCATAAACTTTGCCAATTCTTCAGGTGTACTGTATTATGAAAATATCAATATTAATTCTTACTTATAATCAGCTGCGGACGAAGTTGATCAAATCTTATTTGGCAACGTTGCATTTACCCTCATGAGACTATTTTCATACGGTCTTGTATATTTAAAATAATGTATAATATAGTGAACAACCAATTCATTTTTAAAGTAATTTATTATAATATATATATGGGATGAAAAATAATTGAGAGATTATAAACTACCTAAAACAACTTGGACAACAAAATAAATAACTTAGAATATATTCTTTTAAATTGGTGCAAGTTCCACATCATCCGCCTCTTGCACAACGGCGGTATCACCAATCCTTAAACTCGCAGCCGAGGACCAACTGCTAGAATAAAATAATAATAATAATAATAATAATAATAATAATAACAAATTAGAATATCCAATGAATTATTATAATTATTATAAATGTATAACAAATTCCGGCCCGGGCAAGATATGTTTCTCATACCACTCCCGTGTTTCGGTTGGAAACGTTAAACTGCCAGTCCCAGCTGCCTGGAAACAGTCGTTAGGTCATGTCAGAGGCCTTGAAATTGATTAGTCATAAGGGGGACAGTGAAAAGGGGGTCCTAAGCCCCCCTCAAGGATCAGATAAATAATGAAAATGCGGGTCTATCTACACGAATCCTTAGAGTCTCATGAAAATTTAATACTTTTTTTTAACAGCAGTAGTATAGTTCCTTCTACAGTATAAACAATGTAGCAAAATTTCCTTGAAAGTATGGGTACAGAGTAATAAAGAATATATTTTTCTCTGTGGTATAGTTTGAATACAGAATGGGTACACTTATTGATCAATTGATAAATTTCAATGTGAGAATTAACAAGTTGCAAGATGTCACAGTGAAAGTAAGACAAAGGGCACAATCAGACAATCAAATGTATGTAAAGAGTTGTTGAGAATTATGGGAACAGCTTGATGTATCTTTAGCTTTCTAACTAAAAGTTATTTTCCAATAAGAATATTTTCCCCAATGAAATTGTCATTGTAACAGAAAAATTTATCTTTTCCCATGATTTTTAAGAAATCTGTTTTAGTGTATTCCTACTTTAGGGCCTCTCTGTAGACCTAAATTTCTAATAAATATTTCATGATTGAATTTAATAAGTAATAATGTATAATATGTCTGTATTGATACTTCAACCAAATTTATATAAAACTGGAAAAAAAATGAAGCATATAATAACATCTTCGAATGTAACGTTTATGGGGAAAAACCCAGGTCCCTCTATCCTTTGGGGGTATTCCTCCCCCCCCAATACCTCTTGGTTTTTGCCCCACCCCTCCCTAGCAGTTTGGTGAAATGGCGCCACTAAAGTTGAATGAAATCAACTTCAATTATTGTATGGTAATTGTATGGCAAGATTACGATACTTATGAGCTCTACTTAGAAATGGATGGTGAAACAAGATAATTGAACTGGAATGTAATAAACTGTGATATTTTTATAATTATATAGAAGAAATTAAGCCATACATTACAATCATTGAGAGAAAAACTAATAAGATGCTTATATTATCTTCTCAAATCTTGATACATTAACAATACACGACCGGTAATTCACGAGTAAATACTGATGGGGTCGATTTCAATGAACAAATTATTTAAATGAAATGGTTTATTTAATTATTTGAACGATTTAAATGAAATGGTTGTTTACTTCTAAATGTCTATACTTGAGCATTCTGTTAATTTCGAACAGAGCTCACTTTCACGGGGTTTTCTCAGATGATGCAGCAATCACTGAGGAATCTCCAGCACAGATTTCAATAATCCAGGAGAGAGTCATCTAAAATTAAAACTATTAGTGCAATATTGCTAAATTATTATTACCAATTAATAGTGTTTTCCAGAAAATTACTAATCCCATAAATGTCTGTTAATTAAATGATAAGTTATGGAGTTCCAAATATTATAATATTTTCGCATTCCCATCTTTCTTTTTTCATATTTTAAATCGCTTCATTTGGGTCACTCGTTGTTTAGTCGAATATAGTATTTAATAGTATGAAATACTCTGGCAAGTTCACTTCTGGGTCACTCGTTGTTTAGTCGAATATAGTATATTTTGATAGTATTCAATAGTATTTAATACACTGGCAAGTCTCAAACAAAAGGAGACATGTCGAGATGCCTTCCGTCATCTCGGCATCATGACGGTGACCAACATCTACAATATCATGGAAGTCATCACCCATGTTAGCCGACTAAATCTCCAAAGAGGCACAGATGTTCATAAATACGTCACTCGGCAGGCAGACAACTATGTCCTCCCAAGGCACAGGACTGCAATCTTCGAAGAGAAACCTTCATACGTGGGCAGAAAACTGTGGAATCATCTACCGGAGAAGATAAAGAGGCTGGATTGTGTGACATTGAAAAAAAGACTTAGTGAGTTTTTCAAAGGAAGGCCCATGTACGAACTATGTGAATTTCTTGAAACAGGAGACAGACTGGCAGTGAACGAAAATATAATTGTGAATACAAACAATTCAAATATATTTAATTATATTTATATTTTTTTTATTCTTGACAACAATTGCTATTCTTGAAGAATATGTAATAAAGAATTTTGACTATTGACTATTATTCAGGTATATAGCTATCACATAAATCTCTCTTAGCAGCGACTACATAAACGCTTAACATAGGTTGCTGAGGAACGATAATAATAAGAATGTGATGAATAATCTATCCTGTTCTAGGCGAGCAATATTTCTGTATCACAGATATCCAAAAACTTGAAACGGTGGTTTGATACATTGATGAGCGATTTCCACCATTCATTGTCTCTTGAAATTCTTTATTTGAATCTTGTATTAAACCTTCCCAAAGAAAATGTTTAATCCAATGTGGCGGAACGAAGATGGCAGACCTAAATTATGAAGCTACCTACAGATTTTTTTTAATTTGAATAGGAATCCCAGTGGAGCCCACTGTCAAATTATCTTGGGAAAAGGAACATCAAACTGTTTTCCTATTAATATTATGCTGTAGGCCTACGTGAATCCATAGAACTTCATAGGTTTCTCCGTATGAGTAGATGATTTAAAATCAAAATTCAAAGTTTGTCAAATTAATAATACCAACGACATAGCAACTGCCATCACAATTTGTATCATTAATATTATGCGTATGCTACTGAAAGATAATAGTCAGGCAGACACTCAGGAGCAAGTTATTTTGTCTCATGTAGTACTTTCAATGTTACTTTTATATCCTGAAAAAGGACGAAGAAGTGAGTAAAATATTTTGTTGATCAACGAACTTGATCTGTAAAAAGGTTCGAAGAGTGCGTGTTCAAAATTTGAAGCTGATCGATCAACTCTTTCTGAAGTTATTGTAGTGCATTCAAACAAACAAGCAAACCCACAGACTGGCAACAACTTTGAACTTGAGTTAAAAGTAAGAACTTGCTAGCTCTCGTTCAACAAATATTATTGAGAGAACAACGGGCGGTATTATCAAGTTGGGAGCACCTAACTTGAAGGAGTCAAATTTTTCAGTGTAGGGGATTGAGTATTTTACAAGAGAGTGTGTTTCTGAGGGATATAGGCCTATAGTGAGAAAGTGAAGAAGTGAGGATTCAATTGAATTGCAGTTTTAGTTTTGTTGCATGGCCAGCCCTCTCTCACATTCAACCATCAAACTTCCAGTACGATGCTACATTGACTATATTATACAATCCTACTCAGTGGAATGAGGGAATTCACAATATTACAAGCAAGAGTTGATAGTAATGAATATTATTGACACAAAAAAAATTACAAATCTAGGCATGGGAAAGTCAAATTCAAGATAGGTTGAAGATAATATGTCTGAAGCATTCTATGAAATAATAACAAAACCCTGAGGGGTTTTGAAGAAAGGAGAACATTAGCACACAACCGGGTAAGAGAGAGAGAGAGTGTGTGTGTGAGACAGAGTGAGAGCGAGAGGGAGAATGAGAGAGTAAGCAATAGAACTAAAATAATAAGGTTGAGATAAGAGACGCAGAGATATGTTGAGATATGTCACGCAGGAGTATTGTCTAATGGTGGTGACACACACACTTCTACAGTCACTCTAAGTTATAAACAGAATATTTCAAAGAAAGTACAGTCTGTGCCAAAATTGAAACCAGTTTACTTCCAAGATATTCTGACATAGGCGTCAAAAGCAGATAGCGACAACCAGAGACTGTTTTCCAGGTAGAGAAATTAGTCACGGACTCGCCCCGCCAAAACAAGACACTTCTTTTTCAGCACAAGAACGACAAAACTAGCCACCGCCAAAACAAGACTGATTTTTTGTGCTAGGATGGATGTGTCTGACTTTGACGGTGGTGTATCTTGACATCGCCCCCGTCGACACTGGTTTGAGGCAAAGACGTTAGAAAGTTATAGACCCACAGTGCCTATGCCTTCCCAATGCCAGCTCTTACTTGAAATTGAAGGCTGCCATTGAGGTAATTTAGCGCGAGAAATTCAAAACTCATAGGGGAGAGAATGCTGCAATACAGTTTAATATTACGCTGTTTAACTAAGGGAATATCATTTACCTATATGATTTGAAGCAATTTTGAAGTTACCAATAATTGATAACAAGTATAATTATAGACATAATATAGTTTTAATAATTCACTGACATGAGAGTGTAAGTTAATTATCATTTTGCCTTTACTCAAATGTAAGTTAACTGCTATCTATTCAATTCCTCTGGTTTCCATAACAAAGAAGCGGTGTTTTTAAACGAGGTTATTATAAATAACCTTATTCATCTAATAAAATAGGCTTTGAAAGTTTTGTGCTTTGAATTTTTATAAAAATGCAATTTTTTCGATAAATAGTGTTCTGTGCCATATTTTAGAATTATATTTTTCATTATACTTCTTTAATTTTATAAATTTGAATTATAATTCCAATAAATTAATGGATCAATTAGTACATTATTATCATAAATAAATCAAACTGATATTTGTAGTAGTTGAATTCATAAGTTTCTGGCAAACTTTAAACTATTATTTCATAAGCTCATGGCATTGAAGCTCTACATTTTTATACAAATAATACCCAAAGACCTTAAAGATATCTCTTTAAGGTCTTTGCAAATGCCAAATCACGAGCTAAAAAGCTAGTGCTCCAGACTCCATAATTTTCAAAAACCCTTACCGGTAATTCAAAACTGGAGTTTTTCCAGAGTACAGTATAGTAAATAATAATTTGATGACTGTTTTTCATCAATGCTGTTAATTGTAATAAAATAGTAAATATACTCACACAGCAGCTCATCGAACTCACTATTAAAATTATTTAAACAACAATAATGAAAACAATGGGTGATTACAAGGAAAAACAATATAGATTACAATGGTTAAAAGAATTTTTATTGACAAATCAATGTTTTTTAAATGTCATTTTTACATGTGCCTTGTTTATCTATGTTAAAATTAAAATTACAGCCAAAATAAATTAATAGGTACTAACTTCATACATTTAAATAGTCTACAACATTCAATAAACTATATGTGGTAGAGTGATCAAAGTGATAATTTGAACAATTTTAAAAAATATGTAATTTTCAAATTGCTTTATCATTATTTTTATAATACAATCCTTGTTCAACTAGATTAACTCATAGATCAATTGATAGCTTGACATTATTAAACTCAATAAATATACAGGATGATAGTATGAAGTAACAGTATTTAAGAAATACAAATACAGTAGGCTAATATTAATATCCATTTGGCAAAACCTGATATCTCATTTTTTTCGAAATGAGATAGCTTTATTCGTATTCCTCATATTAAGATCTACAAGTTGGCAAATTCAGATATGTGATATGAGCTCTAGTACAGTAGTGGAGTTATCAATAGCATTTAACATTTTTTGATATGTTCATAATTTATTGTGAAACTCGTAAGAAAGCAAAACCTAATAATGTGACTTATCATGCTCTGCCATCTGAGATATTATAAATTTAAATGCTGTTTTGAAGTGACAAAATGTTAAACTAGTATTTCTGTCAACAGTAGACCTCACGTAGTTATAAACCACAGCCTCCTCTAATACTGTCCATCAGAGTAAATTCTGCCCTGTTGTGTTGGCGAGATATCGGTGTCTAAATGACTAATGATTTTTTGGGTTGTTGTGTCGACAATGCCAAGCATCTGTTGTAAACAACTAAAATGTTGCAACAACTAAGACGGTTACGAAACCTTCGACTTGAATCTTAGACCTCACTTTGCTAAGTCAATAATTATTTGATTGTTTTTCGAAGTGATTTCATAATAGTCTATGGGCTATGTTATTTGTATAGTACCTGTTTTTTCTTTCTTAATTATATTTTACTGAGCGAATAAATAAATATGAATGAACAGCCATGCAAATTATGACAAAGTTCTAAGTCATAATACACATCAATGCGGTTTTCATCTTAAGATTTCAACATTCCATTTAAGAATGCCATCTACTAATAGGTAGGTTGAACATAAATGATGATTAAGCAGACTTATAAGAATATTAATTACCGTAATTCAAGAATTCAACATTCCATTTAAAAATGATATCTACCTAGGTTAAGCATGAATGATAATTAGGCAAACTTTAGAAATCATGTGAAAGTATTCAAGATATTTCAAGCACAAAACAGGCATCACGGTCTATATTTCTAATAAATCACATTTTAGATTCTTTGAATAAATTAGTTAGCTTGATATAAATATTACCTCCTCACCCAGACTTTTTTGTATTAATTCTTGTTTACAAAACAAGTACCGTTACCGGTAGGCTACAAAAATATTTATACCATTTTAGTAATTTAGCATACTCTTTTATAAACTGCTACTGGTTATACAAAGGATAGAACTAGAATAAAAATCTCTAATAATCAGACATTAAATGTATAAAAATAAACTTTTACTATCTTGGATTAGTAGACTTACCTACCTAGGCTACAAGGCCTAGAACTAACCTGGTAAGAACTAACCTGGGCCTTATTACAATCAATTTATTTGAACTAAACCTGCAAAAATTAAATATGAGTTGTTGCAGAGTTTCAAACTAACATAAATAAAGAACAAGTGAGCAATTAAAATATTAGTCTCAAGTATTATTAAACGTAAGAACTAACCTGGGCCTTATTACAATCAATTTATTTGAACTAAACCTGCAAAAATTAAATATGATATAAATCTTATAGCAATCCTAACACAAAGATTTGATAATTTGAAACAAGAGCAAAATGCTAGGTTTGATGAGCAAAATGCTAGGTTTGATGATATGAAGCAAGAATTTGCTAGCATAAGACTAGAGCAGGTTAGTATAAACCTTCTATTGAAAGATGCACATGAAACATTGAGTGATAATCATGAAGATGAAAACAAATTGAAGCATGATAATAGTAGTGTTAAGATACAAGATCAACTCATTCAAGTTTCTGACAATGTAGGCCTAGTTACTGTTGTTGAAAAAGTCAATCCTAATGAGATAGTAGTATTGAGTAATGTAGTAGGTAGGGAGTTGTCTTTATTGAAAGTCAACAGTAAAGAAAGTAGTATTGCGAAATTGATAGTTAGGAAAACAGTAAGTAGAGTGAATGTTTACATGAGACAGGTTTCTGTAGAGGTTAGGAACAATGTAAACAAAATGAATCTTGCTTTGAATCAAGTTGATGAATTCAACTTTCAACTGAAAATTGAAAAGGTGTATGCAAAGCATTATCTAGTGAACATGACTGACTTTTGTGAGCAAAATGGCTTTGTTGAAACAAATGAACCCATGAATAAAATTATGTTCTTGAAGAAAACAAAACACAAAGTTTCCATTGATGTGTTAGTATTCAAAGGTTGTTTCAAGTTGCTTATTTACAAGATGATGACTGTGAATCACCTGATGAAAGGGTATTCCCCAGCACACAATGATTAGGAATCCTGTGTTATGCCGGGATTCAGAATAGCATAATCGCTATGCAGTGTATGGGAAGAGTCCATAATTGTGTCTTTTTTCTTTCCTGTGGCCTATTTTTCTTGGCCCTTAATCTTTTCAAATTTCGATTCTTTCCTGTCTTTGTGTAATGTTCAGTAAATTTCTTCTATTATGCATATCTTAACCAATCTTGTCCATAGTCATTTAAATTTGTATTCTTCTGAAATAATTTTGGAAGTTAAAATAGTAGTTTATTTTCCTAATCTTTAAATTGTTGATAAAACTTAACTTTTCTAAAATCTATTCATTGTAGTGTAAATAATTGTTTGCTTGCGGTATATTTTTTCATCATGTATTACATATTTTAATTATGTCTATTTTTCTTGTCAGGTATCATATTAGGTAATTAGGTTTTTCAGAGCAAATTATGTCCCATTTTCTCATTTTCAGTATATTTTTATTAAATATACTTCCTTATGAAAGTTCAGTACTGACATGTAGGATAGGCTCTAATTAATCTTTCTCTTCTTTGTATTATTTAGGAAATTTATTTACCCAATTTTCATTTTCTCTTGTTTGTATTTTCTTAGGGAACTTATTTACCCATTATCCATCTTGATCATCTTTGTATTGTAATCTTGAAATGTTTGTATTTATTATACAGTCTTCAAATTATGAAATTATTTAAAAAATAAATGGTTCAATTTAGAACATGCTGAAATTTAATCTTATGTATAAATTCTTTTGTTATAATAAATAAACTTTAAAATTTGAAAGTATTAATGAATTGTGTAGCCAACTTGAATAATGTTTTCATTGAATAAAAACGTTTTGTTATATTATTAATTGAAATGAGTTAAAGGTTAAAATTTCTCTAAAGTTTTTGTAATTGATGTCTTTTTCTAAATTTTAAAACTGTTTGTTATATAAATTTTTATATGATTGATTATCGTTTGAAATGGATGCTGGAGTGTATGTAGAATTTTTAGTGGGGTTTGTTGATTAGAATTTTGCTGGTATGTGATTGTTTTTTGAGATGGAAACCCATTATTGCCTAAAGAAGAAATAACAGAGGTTATGACTTAGAGAGGCAGTAATGAGATAATATTTTTTGTGTTGATTAATAATGTTGATTGCCATAGATGCAGATGATTACTTATGAATATTGATTGCCTTTGAAGCAAAATATTATTGATGTTTTGAATGATTTCTTGTTTAATGATTGATAGTAAAGTTTTGTCATGAAATGTAGTTTGTGTTTAGAACATTGAAAAGTCGAAATAAACTATAGTATCCAACAAACGATGATTAATAATATTGAATAATTTGCTTTTTATAAAATATTTGAACAATGAATAAATGGAAATGAAATTATTTTTTTCTAGTGAAATTTTGTTATTGATATCTCCATATTTCACAATATATGTATTGCTGACTGTATAATAAGATGTTAACAAATTTCAATTTTATATTGATTATATACTTAGAAATAATTTTCATGTGTATTAGATTGTATTGATAGCCTAATCAAAATTTTCCTTTTAGTTTATAAGCATTTTAAGATAACAGGTACAGCACGGACATTAACATTGAAATAATTATCACGTGAATCTCGAAATCGACAACAAGTGAACGCCATGAAGAGTGTTAAGAACATTTGGGTGATTTTCGAACTAGTGTGACTCATCAATTGAATATCTACGCCAATATCAACGCCAATATCTACACTAATATCTATGTAAATGTGTGAGTACAATTAAAGTGTATTTGTGTTAGTGTATGGAAAGCACAGAGCGGCGCAACCTCCTCTCTCACTCTTTCTCTCTGACTACCTCTTCCGTCGCAGTCACTGTCAGTTGGTGCTAGGTTACATCTATTGTTTTGATGGAGGAGCGCATTCCGACAGTGACCGGCGACTCTGTTGCAATACATTTTGATCGGCTAATTGAAATTACGATCTGAATAAATAGATCAGACGTAGTGCAGTGCCAGCCATGGCTAGTTCTATCCGGAGCCGTCTAACTCTTATAGCTTACTTTGGTGAGTAATTACTCAATTCAAGAAAAATTCACTCATACTACCCCTATTCAAAATTCACAGATCTATTCATATTATCTCTTCCAAAGTCTATTTTCATGGTTTGTTCGAAATTACTGAGAGAGAGAAAGAGAGGAGAGAGAAATGGCAATTTTACATTTGATTTCTATAGAGGTTTAATAAATGTTTGAACAAAGGATTGTGAGCATCGTCTTCTTTAGTTGATTATTCTAGAAATGATTATTAATGAAATGATTTGATTATTATTAGGATTATGATTATTAATAGAAATGATTATTACTTGATTTATGTTTGATTACGGCTTCGCTTAGAGTTTAATGTTAATGATTGATGCTCTGATTAAGTAGATGACTGCTTAAGGAATTCGATTAGTAGTTGATTAAAGTTTGAAATAAATTTGATTTATTATTGGAATAATTTTGAGTTATTAATAAGATTGAATTTTGATTCATGTTTGGAATAATTTTGGTTGATGCTCGGTTTAATGATGATTAATGTTTAGTTTGGGGAATAATAATTGTATTTGATGTTCTGATTCTGAATTTGATTGCTTAAGGGATTTGTTTCGTGATTGATTAATGTTTTGTTTAGTTCACTGATAACGATTGATGATATGATTAAGAATTGGGTTTACCTTATTGAGAATTAAGGAAGTTGAATATTGTTATGTTATTGAAATTCCATTTGATAGAGCGCGTCCAGAATTGATTGGAAGGGGAAGACTGAGGATAACAGTCCTGTTAGGTTAATTGTTAATTTTCATGGTTTCCTTGTTTAAAAATATATTTATTGAGTCAAAATTCTGTTGTTTTATCGGTATGAAGGTGATTTTATTATTTTGATTAATTACCGCCAGTAGTGTAATAATGGGGGTTCTAGGACCAGAGCTAGTAGTGTAATAATGGGGGTTCTAGAACTAGAAGTTGATTGCTAATTTGTATGGTCAGAGTTTGTCATTTTTGAGTCTTTTGATTCTTGTTATACTGGAATTATATATTTACTTATTTTATTAAGAATTAGAACTTATTCTGATGATGACTAATTTTCAAGTGAACTTTTGTTAGAGGAGGCACCTAGTGAGGTCCTGAATAGTAATTATAGACTCTACAAACTAGAAATATGAAAAGCAATTAAAATAAAGATTTTGATTTGAATCTGCAATTATGATGATTACTGTAAGGGTAGCCTTGAAGGGTTCTGCGACGGTTACATCTACACCAATATCTACGCTGATGCCTATAACAATGTCTGCGCCAATGCCAATATCAATGCCGATGCCAATGCCGACACCAAAGCATACGCCAATGACAACGCCAATGCTTATTGCTGACCTTGTATCTCAAACTTCAACACTACCACATTACCTGGAGGTAATTGCCATCCATGTTCACGTTTGCAACTTTGAATTCAGAATAACAGTCACAGTATCATGAAAAAATTGATTCAAAAAATCCTCTCCTAAATTATTCCTGTATGCAGAACTCTAAACCTTGAAAGCTGAAAATATCAAAAAACCAAACCTTACCTAAATTAATCCTCACCTAAGTTAATCCTGTATGCAGCGTCTATCTCTTTCCCGAAAAACAAATTACATTGTCATTTCAAGCCTGAAATGTACATTGTATAATTACAAATATGATACAAAATTTACGTGACTCTGTATCGAGTTTGGTATGCAGCCGTCTACTACAAGCATGAGGCAATGCTAATTGAGATGTCACCTGTATCGAGTTTGGTATGCAGCCGTCTACTACAAGCATGAGGCAATGCTAACTGAGATGTCACCTGTATCGAGTTTGATATGCATCAGTCGACTGCAAGTATCAGCCCAACACTACGTGCATCCAGATCAGCCCAACACTAAGAGTATTCGGATCAGCCCAACACTAACGTCATCATACTGGAGTCACACTTAACTGAAAATCATACTGAGTGCCTTAATGGACTCTTTTCCAAAATGTGCATCGATAAAATCAACCCCGTCAATAGTGAAACGAATGAACATTTTTTGATTTATTGAAATTTTATGTGAAAATTAAATGTAACAATTCATCAATTCATTGAAAAAAAATAATAATAATAATTTTTTTATTCAACATACTAAATTTTTTTTATGCAATAAAAATTGAATTTTTCTATCTATTAAATTTATGTGCAATTTCAAAAAACTATTCTTTAAATATTAAACTTTCTGTTGAGATATTTTCCTTTAAATTATAAAGCTAAATCAAAAGTAATTTTGATACTCTATACTTTGAAATATTGTTTGGAAACATATAACAAATGCTATTGATGAATTTTTATAATAATTTTCAATATTATAGGACAACATGTAATGTTTTTATAAAAAAAATTGTTACTGTTCTCGAATTTTCAATTCAAAATTTTCCATTTGGGTCAATGTAATTTTTTCTTTAAATGTTCAAACAGTAAAATTTTTTATGTCAAGAGGGGGGTATTTGTAATATTACATTTTTTCTCGATTGGAATCGAATCTTCAATTCGAGATCTATAAAACTTTATAGTAAATATTAGATTCATCAATATACGGACAACTTTTTGACTGAGAATTTATCGTAAATGATTGGGTTGCATATTCCATGGTGTCACCGAGGCTGGGTTGACAGAATTAACAGATAAATGGTTTATTTAAATAGAGATGATATATAAAAATTTAAAATAATAGTTTCAAAATAAAGTTTTATTGAGAACAAATATAAAATGTGAATTCTAAACTTGTAATTTATAATTTTTTGGTGACGTGTCCGTAACGTCGACACTGGTTTGAGGTGTCTACAAAGCTTTGCTCTGTTCCTTGTAGCTAGGCTTCCTTCTTCTCTCTGAAAAATATGGCTGGCTATGTGTGTTGTAGTTTGGTGCTCTTTGAATATTTTTCTGTTTAAGTGAATTTATGAATGTTTTAAATTGAGTTTTAAACAGTGAAATTAGTAAACTCTTCATTTGTAGAGCTTTAATCAAATAAAATTGAACATGACTTTCTACTAGTAACAGATCAACAACATTTGATATTTATGAATGAATCAATGACAATGAGAACATATGGTTTATCATATCATTCTACCCGGCTAGATTTTCGTGTTATCTTAGGGGCAAGATGACGGAGCGACACAGTGGACTCTTGTCCATCAGGGCGACGAATGTGAGCATACTCTGGGTTTGCCTCAATCAATTCAACTTCTTCTACTGATGAATCTTGCTTTGAATTTCGGTTCATTTTCTTCAGCCAAACTGGTCCTGGGCTCATTAGCCTAGATGGTAGTGACTGTCCATTTGTTGAGGATCTCATGTGTAGGAACATTCGTTCATGAGGGGTGCAATTTGTTGTAGTACACAAAAGAGATCGAATAGAGTGAAGTGCATCAGGCAACACTTCCTCCCATCGATTTGAATCAAGTCCTCGTGATCTTAGAGCTAATGTTATTGCTTTCCATATAATTCCATTATATCACTCTACTTGACCATTCCCTCTCGGATTGTAAGGCGTTGATCTACTAGTTGCTATCCCTTTTGAGCCAAGAAAGCTCTTCAACTCAGTTGACATGAAGGATGTTCCTCTGTCTGTGTGAATATAGCTTGGAAGGCCAAACATTGATATTAATGAGACCAGGCAATTTATGACTGTTCTCGCAGTCATGTCTGGACAAGGAAATACAAAAGGGAATCTTGAGTACTCATCAACCATCACCAGTAGGTATTTATTTCTTGTTTTTGATTGTACGGGTCCTTTGAAGTCCATATTAATTCGTTCAAAAGGTTTTGTTGCCTTTATGAGATTTCCTTTTGTCTTCATATACTGTGGTTTATTTCAGAGAAAATTGCACAATTGGAGTAAATTTTCCTTACATCATCTACAGTATAGGGGAGATTTTTCATTCTGAGCCAGTGGTAGAAACGAGTTACACCAGGGTGACAAAGTTCATCAACAAAGAGCAGTACCGCGGAAGCAATTTCATTTTTCAACAATTCCAAAGTTTCCATCAGATCTTGAGATAGAGGGAATTTCTGTATGTGGACAAGGGGGTGAATCTTTTGAGAAAAGTTTTTAATCCATCGGGAGTAATGAGCCAGTAATCCCATGAGTCGTTTCATTTCTTTAGCATTTCTTGGGGGTGGAAAGTTCATGAGTGGAGCAAGGCGTTCTGGGTCAGGTTTAATTTCTCCATGTTTTATCTCATACCCAAGGAACTTCAATGATTTTTTGAAAATTTACATTTTTCTTCATTTATAGTCAAGCCATACAATTCAATTACTTGTTGAAATTTCTTAAGATTTCTGTCATGTTCTTCTTGATCTGAACCGCAAATGACAACATCATCCAAATAGGCAAAGCAGTCGTTCAAATTCTCTCTTTCTATAAGTCCGTTTATTGTACGTTGGAAGGCAGCTACTCCATTGGTTACTCCGAATGGTATTCGTTTGAACTGATAAAGTTTTCGGCCTACTTCAAAGGCAGTGTAATGTCGTTCGTTCTCAAGAATCGGTATTTGATGGTAAGCTGACTTGAAATCTACAGTACTAAAAATGTTGTACTTGGCAATTGTGTTTACAAGATCTTCGATCAATGGGAGAGGGTATGCGTCTAAATTTGTGAATTTATTAATAGTCTGTGAATAGTCTATGACCATTCGTTTCTTCTGTCCATTGGTTACAATGAAAGGCTGGGCATGCCAACTGGACTGACTTTCCTCAATTATTCCTTCTGTAAGGAGGCGATTGACCTCATTCTTCATGAATTCATAGTCATCTTGTGGGTGTCTTCTGGATCGGGTAGTTATTGGGTGGCAATCGGGAGTCAAGTCATTGAAAAGGGAACATGGTTTTATCATGGCCTCCACCAAGAGGCAATCTTTCAAGGGTGGTGTGGTTGTAGAATTATTATCTATTACAAGAGGCTGTTTATTACCATTGAATGCTAAACTTATTGTAGAGTGATTCATCAAAAAATCGTGACCAAGTATCACATTGCAACAGCATTCTTTTAATACCAAGAGTTTAATATTGTTGTATTCATTTCCTTTGTACACAATATCGCTATAAACACATGCTTTTGTAGCGGTGTTATGTTGAACAGATGCAAATCTTATAAAACAAGAATCTGATGCAGTTTTAAATTTATTTGTTTTTGCAAATCTTTCATCAATAAAACTGGCAACACTTCCGGTATCAATAAGAGCTGGTGTATTTATTCCATTCACCGAAACAATAATTGTAGCTTTAGAAAGATTACTGGCTATACCAGCTGCAGTAATAGTTGACATAGTTAGTTTTTCTTTGAGCATTTTACTTTTACACACATGGGAAAAGTGTCCAATTCGGGAACATTTATGACAAGTCTTTCCTATTGCAGGACATTCTTGAGAATTTGAGTGGTTTTTATATCCGCAATGTTGGCATTGAACGGATTTCTCTACAATTGCCTGTCGATTTTGGGTTACAGCATTAACATCTGAGAAAGATTCACTCAAGCTTATGTTTTTATTTTCTTCAACAGAGTTTGTATAACAAGTACTTTTAAAGGAGTCGGCATATGTTTTTGCGCATTAGCAAGGCAGTATCGTGCATAAATTTCGTTCTTTGGTTTAACAAACATATCTTCCAACATGGATATAGTTTCTTCATATGAAGTATAGCTTTCCACAATTTCGTATAAAGCAGGTGATAAGAAGTTTACCAATATTTTCATTTTGTCTTTGGTTGTCCTTCCTTCTAAGAAATTTTCGAACATCTTTTTCCAATGTTTCCACTCTCTCTCTGCCGTAGGCGAATCTGGGTCGATAGATAATTCCTTTGGCTTGAGAAACTTGTCAATATGTGATTCCATCTTATCTTCTTTGTAGTTACGGTTTTCAATCGTTTTTGTCTTTTTCTTTGTCGGCATTTTTATTTGATTAAATTGAAATAAGTAAACTCTTCATTTGTAGAGCTTTAATCAAATAAAATTGAACATGACTTTCTACTAGTAACGGATCAACAACATTTGATATTAAGAATGAATCAATGACAACGAAAACATATGGTTTATCATATCGAACAGTTTCCTTCTTCTCTCTGAAAAATATGGCTGGCTATGTGTGTTGTAATTTGGTGCTCTTTGAATATTTTTCTGTTTAAGTGAATTTATAAATGTTTTAAATTGAGTTTTAAACAGTTTATAGTGTTCTATTTTGTCTATAATTTGTTTCTTGTGTATAAAAGCCTATAGCCATTGTTTTTCAACTATATAAATTGGATAAGTATTTAGCTTGTAGTGACTTTAGATGCTTAAACGTGTAAGATATTGTTCTTTGTGTATTTGTGTAGTGTATTGCCAAAATTCTTCTGAAGATTATAAGTTCATTTGCTCTGAAAACTGGATTTCTCATTCATAGGCAATAGATCCATTCATAGTTTACCAAGAATCTATTACGTTGGAGCCGATAACCTTCCTTAGGTTAATAGGTGAAAATTTGCTATCCAACCGATTTAGGAGAAATTGGTAGCACGGCAATATATATTATATAGTCTATATATATATTATATAATCTATATATTATATATAGATTTCATCTATAATTATATAGAATGTATGGATGTTCACTGAGTATAGAAATAGAGTATTAAGGCAATAGTAAGATTGGAGCATTAGTTTGGAAGAATAATTGAATCATGAATAATAAGAATTACAGATTTATTTCAAATTCTGGATGAAATTTGAATTATGATTAAGCATTGATATTGGATTGCACTGGCCTTGAATCAGGATTGATTCACTCTAAACATCCAGCTTGAATCCGACTCTAATTGATCTAGAATCACAATAGAATCAAGCTTGAATTTCGTGAAAGGTGTGCCAGGTGGCCTTGAATGGGGGGATTGCATCCAGCATGCGTTTCAAGCCTGGGTCAAGACTGCATCTCAATCCTGATTTGACCGTGCATCTCGGGCCTGAATCGAGCTTGCAGCACCAGCCTGATTAGAGCCTGCATTTCGAGCTCGAAACTGGCTTGAACGATGTATAAACGGGCTCTTGAATTCAACTCATTTCGAGCAAAACGCATGTGAATGAAATCTTGAATCAAGCCCTCACGTTTGACAAAATGAGCTTGTTTTGATTTCGATTCAAGTTGATTTTGCTGATTGGGGAAGTTATTGATTTTAATCAAAATATGATATCATTGAAAGATTGTTGTTTTCCATTTATAAAAAAGGATACCTTGAAGTACAATAGACTTTTCCATGTTAACATAGTAAGAAACCAAGAAACGTTTGATACTTTATGGAATCAGCAGATTGATAATTCAAGATTACAGCTAAGCGATGAATCTCCTGAATTGGTAAACAAATTAATTGAAGTATTTGAAAATAACAAAGATATTTTCTCTGATAGTCCTGGATCTGCAAAAGATTATTTATGTCAACTTAAAATGAAAGATGATGTGAAATTAGATAAGAAGAGTTATCCGATTCCATATCAGTATAGAGATCAAGTTAAGAAAGAATTAAAGAAAATGTTAGATCAGAAAATCATTGAACCAGGTATCTCCGAATATACAAGCCCTATGGTAGTAGTAAAAAAGCCAAATAATGAAATTCGATTATGTTTAGATGGAAGAGAGATAAATAAGTACATAATAAAGGATTTTACAGAAACTGAACCAATAGATAACCTACTCATTCGATTCAATAAGTGCAACTACATTAGCAGTTTTGATCTCACTCAAGGTTTCAATCAGGTAAAATTAACTGAAGATAGTAAAAAATATGTAGCTCTCAATGTTTTTGGTCAGACTTATCAATATACACATCTACCATTTGGTTTGAATATTAGTGGTTCTGGATTCATCAAGTGCTTGTACAAAATGCTAGGTGAAGAGGTTTGTGAGTTTACTATTGATTATATTGATGATCTTGCCATTTCTAGTATATCTCTTCAACAACATATCAGTCGAATTGAATTATTATTCAATAAGTTAAGGGAAAGTAATTTGAAGTTGAAACTGAATAAATCGAAATTTATTGCAGATAAGATAAAGTATTTGGGTTTTATTATAAGTAAAAATGGTATTGAAGCAGATGACTCTAAGCTAAATGCTATTCAGAAATTTCCCATTCCTCAAAATTTGAAACAATTGCAGTCATTCATAGGTCTCTGTAATTTTTACAGAAAGTTTCAGAAAAATTATTCATACCAGTCAAATCGTTTTAAGCATCTTCTATGCAAGAAAAATAAATTCATTTGGACTGAAAAAGATAATGATACCTTTTAAGAAATTAAAGATAGGTTCATCGACTGTGTGATCTTGAAACATCCTGATTATAACAAAAATTTCATTTTGGCCACTGATGCCAGTGATGTAGGAATTGCAGCTGAGTTATTTCAGGAAGGTGAAGATAAGGAACACTGTGTCATTGCATATGCTAGCAGAAGCTTAACAAAATCTGAATTAAATTACACAATATGTGAGAAAGAATGTTTAGCTGTATTATTTGGCTTAATGAAACTTCAAAATTATTTTGGTAATCAAAAAATAGTTGTCCGTACAGATCATAAAGCTTTGACCTTTTTAAAAAAAATGTAAGATAGGACATGGTCGTTTGGAAAGATGGATTCTTGCATTACAGAATTTTAATATTGAGTGGGAATTTGTAGCAGGAAAGGATAAAATTGTGCCAGATATCATTTCTAGAACTGATTATGAAGGTAATTTAGAAAATCGAAATTCAAATGAATTCAAAGTATTAAATATCATCAAGAGTGATAACAAGTTAATTGAAATAGTAAAGAAAATCAAAGAATTTCAAAAAGATGATGTTTGGTTGAAAAATGTAAGAGAAAAGTTAGAGACAGGTAATTTGAATATCAACAAATTTTTTAAAGTAAATGATGATCTTTTGTTCACTAGAATATCTGGAAAAAAAAGTTTTTGGAAAGTTTGTGTGCCTTCAGCACTGTATGAAGAATTGATAGTTGAATTTCATGAAAGATTAGGTCATGTAGGTATATCAAAAACATGCAAATTTATTGAAGAAACTTTCTACATAAAAGATTGTTACAGACTTGTTACCAAAACTATAAGATACTGTAAGTATCGTCAACTTGTAAAGACATCAAATGAAAAGAAATTATTAGAAATGCATACCATAATTTCTGAGAAAAAACATCACAAAGTGTTCATCGATGTTTATGGAGAACTACCAGGTGGCAAATACAAATGGATGTGCATTATTCATGATGGATTTACTAAGTTTACAAAGTTGTATCCTATAGTTAAGGCCAACACTCATAATTTAGTAAAAGTTGTTGAAAAATATGTAAATGAATTTGGTAAATTTGAATATATAATCAGTGATAATGGTACTTGTTTTCAAAGCAGATTGTGGAAAGAATCTATGGAAAGATTATAGGTATGAAATATTACTACATTTCAGTTTATCATCCCCAGGCAAATCTTAGTGAAAGACCATTGAAAGAGGTAAATCGCATATTGAGAACCTATGTTCCAGTAAATAAGCATAATATTTGGTACAAGTATATTATTGATAAGGTTGAATTTGTCATCAACAACAATTTTCATGAATCAACTGGTCACATACCCATGGAGCTTATGATGAATCATAAATTGGCACATCTTGTTTTTAAGTATATCAAATATCCTGTAGAAAATAAGTTTGAACTTGAAGAAGAAAGTATCAGAAACAAACGAATACTGTACAGAATAAAGAATAGAGGTGTCATCAGAAGATTCAAACAGAATATGCATAATAAACCCAAATATAAATTCAAGGTTGATGATCCAGTTGTAATTCGAAATTACATTTTGTCGAGCAAGCTGAAGAAGTTTTCTGCTAAGCTGTGTCCTAAGTATCGTGGACCTTACATAGTAAGAGATGATCTCAATAAAGGGTGTTTCAAACTTGAAGAGGTAAGTACAGGTAAAATTATGAGAGTCAATCAATATATTTTGATGAAGAAATACCATCAGAAAGCACATAATGATTAGGAATCCTGTGTTATGCCGGGATCCAGAATAGCATAATCGCTACGCAGTGTGTGGTAAGAGTCCATAATTGTGTCTTTTTTCTCTCCTATATTTTCTTGGCCCTAAATCGTTTCAAATTTCGATTCTTTCCTGTCTTTGTGTGATGTTCAGTAAATTTCTTCTATGATGCATATCTTGACCAATCTTGTCCATAGTCATTCAAATTTGTATTTTTCTGAAATAATTTTGGAAGTTAAAATAGTAGCTTATTTTCCTAATCTTTAAATTGTTGATAAAACTTAACTTTTCTAAAATCGATCTATTGTAGTGTAAATAATTGTGTGCTTGCAGTATATTTTTCCATCATGTATTAGGCTACATATTTCAATTATGTCTATTTTTGTCAGGTATCATATTATGTAACTAGGTTTTTCAGAGCAAATTATGTCCCATTTTCTCATCTTTCATTGCATATCGTGCCATAAGCCATATGTAATTAGATTATAGTTTTCTTCTGGGCTTTTAACCCATTTTGCATTTTTTTTTATTTTTGCTGTCCAATAATTTGGATTTTTGGTAGATGAGTAGGTGTGATTCTTTTAGAGGTGTGGGCGTGAACCACATATGGCTGGACTCGATTATCTGACCTATTTGTTTGCGATATAAAAACCATAAGACGGCAACATCAAATGTTTGTAAAAACTTTTGCATACTTTTGATTTTGTGGTCCGATACTAGAGTCTGCTCTCACATTGCCTTACAGACATCTAGGAACTCTCCACCCAGTCACAATAGTCAAAATATTTTTCCTTCACCAGTTGTTTCTGGGGGAGTGATAGCTCACAGTTATAACAAATTAGAGTCATACTTGGAATCTACAAAATTCCATAGTAGTATATTTTTAATAAATATACTTCCTTATGAAAGTCTAGAACTAACATGTAGGACAGGCTCTAATTAATCTTTCTCTTCCTTGTATTATTTAGGAAATGTATTTACCCAATTTTCTTTTTCTCTTAATTGTATTTTTTAGGGAACTTATTTACCCATTATCCATCTTGATCGTCTTTGTATTGTAATCTTGAAATGGTTTGTACTTATTATACAGTCTTCAAATTCTGAAATTATTTAAAAAATAAATGGTTCAATTTAGAACATGCTGAAATTTAATTTTTTGTATAAATTCTTTTGTTATAATAATAAAACTTCAACATTTGAAAGTATTAATGAATTGTGTCGCCATAAATATGAAATGTTCAAGATAAATGAAAGTTAACTTGAATAATAATGATTTCATTAAATAAAAACGTCTTGTCATATTATTAATTGAAATGAGTTAAAGGTTAAAATTTCTCTTAAGTTTTTGTAATTAATGTCTTTTTCTAAATTCAAAAACTGTTTGTTCTATAAATTCTGATATGATTGATTATCATTTGAAATGGATGCTGGAGTGTATGTAGAATTTTTAGTGGGGTTTGTTTTTAGTTTCTAAGCATTTTAAAATAACAGGTACAGCGTGGACATTAACATCAAAATAATTATCACGTGAATCTTGAAATCAACAACAAGTGAACACCATGAAGAGTGTTAAGAACATTTGGGTGATTTTCGAACTAGTGTGACTCATTAATTGACTATCAACGCCAATATCTATGCTGATATCTATACCAATGCCAATATCTACGCTGATATCTATACAAATGCAAACGCCAATATCTACTCTGATGCCTATACAAATGCCAATGCCAATAACTACGCCGATGCCTACGCTGATATCTACCCCAATGCCAATGCCAATATCTACGCTGATATCTACACCAATGCCTATGCCAATATCGATGCTGATGCCTATGCCAATATCAACGCCAATATCTTTGCTGATGCCTACACCAAAGCCAACGCCAATATCTACGTTGATGTCTACGCCAATGCCTGCGCCCATGCCAATGCCTGCTCCAATTTCAATGCCAATGCCTACGACAATGCCAATGCCAATGCTGACACCAATGCATACGCCAATGACAATGCCAATGCCTATTGCTGACCATGTAACTCAAACTTCAACACTACCACATTACCTGGAGGTAATTGCCATCCATGTTCACATTCACAATTTTGAATTCAGAATAACAGTCACAGTATCATGGAAGAAATTGATTCAAAAAATCCTCTCCTAAATTATTCCTGTATGCAGAACTCTAAACCTTGAAAGCTGAAAATATCAAAAAACCAAACCTTACCTAAATTAATCCTCACCTGAGTTAATCCTGTATGCAGCGACTATCTCTTTTCCAAAAAACAAATTACATTGTCATTTCAAGCCTGAAATGTACATTGTATAATTATATGATACAAAATTTATGTCACTCTGTATCAAGTTTGGTATGCAGCCATCTACTACAAGCATGAGGCAATGCTAACTGAGATGTCACCTGTATTGAGTTTGGTATGCAGCTGTCTACTACAAGCAAGAGGCAATGCTAACTGAGATGTCACCTGTATAGAGTTTGGTATGCATCAGTCAACTACAAGTATCAGCCCAACACTACGTGCATCCAGATCAGCCCAACACTACGAGTATTCAGATCAGCCCAACACTGATATCATCACACTGGAGTCACACTTAACTGAAATTCATACTGAGTGCCTTAACAGACTGTTTTCCAAAATTTGCATTGATAAAATCAACTGCGTCAATAGTGAAAGAAATGAACATTTTTTGATTTATCGAAATTTTATGTGGAAATTAAATGTAACAATTCATCAATTCATTGAAAAAATTTTTTTTTTGTTCAACATACTAAATTTTAATGCAATAAGAAATTGAATTTTTCTATCTACTAAATTTATGTGCAATTTCAAGAACTATTCTTTATATATATATTAAACTTTCTTTTGAGATATTTTCCTTAAATTATAAAGCTAAATCAAAAGTAATTTTGATATTCTATAGTTTGAAATATTGTTTGGAAATGTATAACAAATGCTATTGATGAATTTTTATAATAATTTTCAATATTATAGGATGACATGTAATTTTTTTATAGAAAAAATTGTTACTGTTCTCGAATTTAATTTCAACAATTTCCATTTGTTTCAATGTAATTTTTTATTTAAATTCTCAAACAGTAAAATTTTTTATGTCAAGAGGGGGGTATTTGTAATATTACATTTTTTCTCGATTAAAATCGAATCTTCAATTCAAGATCTATAAAACTTGATAGTAAATATCAGAGTAATCAATATGCAGACAACTTTTAACTGAGAATTTATCATAAATAATCGTGTGGCACATTCCATGGTATCACTGAAACAGAGTTCTATTTCAGAATTAACAGATCATTACAAACAGCATAGAGGATAAATAAATTTAAAATAACAGTTTTGAAATAAAGTTTTATTGAGAACAAATGTAAAATGTAAATTCTAAACTTGTAATTTATAATTTTTTGGAAATTAATATTGATGACATGTTCATAACATCACTGTTCTAGGTTTCATCTAAAAGGCAGGTCATTGTTAGTTCTTTTCTAAAAAAATGGTGGCTGGCTATTGAAAGTGTTTTGTGCTCTCTGAATATTTTTCTGTTTAATTGAAATTTATAATGTTTTAATTTGAGATTTGAACAGTTTTATGGTGTTCTAATTTTGTATAACTTTATTTGAGTGTTTACAAGCCTATAGCCATTGCTTTCAACTATATAAATGGATAAGTATTTTAGCTTATAATGATGCTATATGTTTAAGCATTGTAAGGTGTTGTTCTGTGGATTTGTGTTGTATATTGCCAAAATTCTTATGAAAACTATAAGTTGGTTTGCTCTGAAAACTGGATTTCTTATTCATAAGCAATAGATCCATTCATGATTTATCAAGAATTTGCCATTTTGGAGCCAATAACTTTCTTTAGGTTAATAGGTGAAAAATTCTATTTAACCTATTTAGGATAAATTGGTAGCACAGCAATTATGAGTACAATCTGTATAGGCAAAGGCACTAAAATAGACTATAATAGTATATTTAGTATATTTTAAGTGGCACATTTCATCAATTAACTCTCCTATTTTATACAAGTTAATATTCCTGCGTTTGATAAAGTGGTTTCTTCATAGAATCTAATCAACCCAACACAGAGGATCCAAATTTTATTCACAGTTTCTTTTCGTTTTCTTTTGGTTTGAGTGTAAACGCATTCACAGCATTCGAAGCATTCATAAGTTTTGACACAAATATTGATAATTATTATTTTTTCTATTTTGCATTTTGAGGAAGTGAGAAAGGATAAACTATATGGACTAGATCCATGTTTATATTTCATGAAAGTATTAAAACCAGCTCTTTAACATCCAAGCGAAGGAGCAACTTGGAAAAATTTAGAAATCGGTTACTGTTGAAAAGAAGTTAAAATTAATTCTTCAATAGCCTATCTTTGTATTTTCTCGTAAGTGAGAGCAGGACTGTATTAGGGTTTGAATATATAGTCTATAAGTTTGGCAGATTTCTCATTTAGCACTTTGTCCATTGAACCAATGTTAAATTGAGACACAATTGAAATTTTATCTCTAAAGAATGTTTTAAATTACACAAACAATCTACCACGGACGCTTCCATAATCTTTTGAATTTCCTTTTACAACCTGCAAGCAGCAATACGATCCTATCTAAATGAACGGATCTACCATGTTTCAGATATTAAACACCCATATCAGTGATTTTTGCGTTTTCCCAGTATCTAATAGTTATTGAGATGAAATTTGCAGTAAAAAATTTTATAATTTGGCACATAATGCTCATTATCTACTAAGGTGTAGATATAGTTTCGTAAAAAAGGAAAATGTTCTTAAATCCTCCCAAAACTCGGCAATAAATTGTCGAAACTCATTTACCCCGTCAAGTAAAATATAAGATTTTTCCTATTTCTGGTAGAACCTCTCATGAAACAACAATCCATGAGGCAATTCATAATAGGTTTCTGCTCAAGTATATGACAAAGAAGAAGATATTTTATTTTCAAGCATTTGGTATTTTCAATTTTTCAATCAAAGAGAAAAAGAATACATAAAAATTTTGATTACGAGGACCTTATTTCTCGTACAATAACTTCAGTGAATTAAAACAAAACATTAAATGAAATGATAGCAAGCAGTTCGTAATGGAAACCAACATTGAGGAAATTTATTTATTTCATTAAAATTATCACTAAATAAGTGTTTTTTTTCACGTGGTGAATTCGAAACGAATGCTTTTCAAAGAGGGACTATATAGTGACTATATGGTAGGTAGTGAAATTCGAGGAACGGGAAGTCCAACAGTTTGGAACGTTGTCTCTGTCTCTCTATTATGCCACACTGAATCACTCGTGCTCTCTCTCTCACACACACACCCCCCTAAACTTTCTATTCTCCACAGCGGTATCCAACCACCATTTTCTCTTTTTGAAGAAGTCAACGATTCTGGTGCTGGTATTCGTTCGTCTTCATTAGTTCATTTGCCTCTTCACAACGTTTAGAAGTAGCATAGCGCTAATTTCGAGATTGATTTCTGAGATTGTGATAAAATTGGCAGATAGATTCAGATGAATAGATAGGATTAGTAATAGATTTTTGAGTTAATAGGTTTGATAAATGGGGAATTGATTAATAGAGAGTAGATTAGGTAGTTCATTGAGTTTCTGTCATTTATTTTATCTGTTGTGTTTCTGCGGTGACTGCGTCTGTTCACTGTTCAGGTGAGTGAGAATTTATTACAATAATACTTGCATATCTTGTTATTATAATAAATCCATTTATTTGATTAAATTGAGAAAAAACTGATTGTACAATTTTCAATTTTCATGTCTTCAGATCCAGATAGATTTGAACTAGAAAATTTACGAAAGATTTTATTCTCAAGCTTTTTCTATCAACAAAAACAACAAGAAAAAAAGCAATATAGGCTTCTCAGATTGCAAATCAGTCTTAATCTATTTTTTGAGAACGAGAAATAGGTTAACTTTCATCTCATCGCTATTCTCCTATTTTTGAATGCCTTTTCTTTCCATTATGAAGATAAAATTTGAATTAAAGGATAGAATCTCTTCTACAATTATTTGCAATGAATGATGTCGAATACAGTTGCATATACTGTATTCCATTTTCAACATGTTGGAACCTAGTTTATTTCCGTGAAATGTTTTCATTGTCAAGTTACATTCAAAAACACCAGAGCAGCAATAATAATAATTTTTTTAATAACCGTAAAACCTATCTTGGAATGGAGGACAGGATCTATTTTACAATTATTTGCAATAAATCTAATTTACGATTATTTAATACAGTTGCATATTTAATTTTAAACATCTAATTGATTTTAGTGGTACTTTCACATTGAAAACACCAGTATAGCAATAATAATCATTATTTGATAACTGTAACCGTAAAATTTGACTAATGAAGAATGAAAGTGAAGTACTGTATACTGTATTCATATGCATTTCAATTAATATATTTTTGTTTTACAAGGACCTGTAATTAGCAAAATAAATAACTGACAGGAGTTACAAATCCTTACTCTCCCAACAATGAAATTATATTAATAGAAAGGTGAGCAAGGATCAAATAATGTTGTATTCAGCTTCACAAAATTTTCATGTCATAATTCAATAAATAAATGAATAAGGGATGAATTAAGTCTTCTGAACCTCCTGAATAGGAATTTCTGTAATCTAAAATCCTCATACATGACTTTTTCTCTTGTAGGTGGACTTCTTACATGAACTTGGGGGAGGGAAAGTGGAGATGCCGCTCGTCCGGCTGACAACGAATGAAGTTGCCACCAACTTCTGCAGGGAAGGCGGGAA
This sequence comes from Nilaparvata lugens, assembly GCF_014356525.2. Lineage (NCBI taxonomy): Eukaryota > Metazoa > Arthropoda > Insecta > Hemiptera > Delphacidae > Nilaparvata > Nilaparvata lugens. The sequence continues at coordinate 54,300,591 of NC_052518.1, forward strand.
AGGGAAGAGGTCCCTAAACAGCCTCCTGAGAAACAAAATTCTGGAGAGTAAGTGTGCTTATAAGTGTTTTATTCTTCAAGTCTTTTTAGTCTTTATAGTTGGCGTAACATATATATAAGATTGGGATTAGGCCCTTCATCCAAGAAATAGCAGCATTGTCAGATTGTGTGAAATTATAACTTCTTCTAATGCAAACACATGCGACTAAATGAAGAAAATTACAGCCCTGCTTCAGAAAACTCAAGCAGTGTTGCAAAACTGCATATTTCTATGGTGATTCAACTGACTGCTGCTCGAATACCTGATTCTAATATGCCTGAATCGTTCAAAAAAACAACCTTTAAGGTTGTTTGAATGGCTTCCTTCCTTGGCGTTGAAGGAGCATAGTTCGGGAGTTTGACACTCATAGCGCTCAGTGTAGTGAAGCTTGCAATGCAATCTCTCTCTTCCACCACTTTACCACCAGGCCACTTCCCCTTGAAAAAGAAGGTATTCGAAATAGTAAGTCTTTCATGAAAGAACTCACCCCCAATGATAAAATCTATTCACAGTTGCAGGCTTCCGTAACTAATTGATTGTTGTAGACTGACCTGAAAATGTTCTTGGCCCTTGAAGCCTCTTGAAGAGGCTAGCCACTTACTGTGAGAAGATCCACTTTCGACTGTCAGCAATCCTCATGAATAACATCAATGCTTCCCATTCAGTCAATGCTGACCGACTTGGGTACTCTAAAGGGTAGTTCACTTTCAACAGTCAGTATTGCTAGTGAATAGCACCAATGTTTCACCTTTAACTAATGCTGACACTGTCTCAGTGTAAAGAGCTTGGTTGTGTGTCAGCGTACCTAATAGAAAACATCGAAGCTCGTCACGTTCAACTAATGCTGACATATTAGAGTGAATCTCACTATAGAGCAGCTTGGTTGAATGTCATCATACCTCGTGAATGATATCAATGCTCTTTGTTTGGTAGGAAGTTTAGAAACACCCCCTGTGTTTTGTTCCGCAGACTTTCCAATAGGTACTCAATATGAAAGTTCATACTGAAGCACACTGCCAATTCATGATGTCAGAATAGTGTGATATTCGTAGAAAGTCACTTGTTGCAAATCTTGAGATTGACACTCAAAACTAAAACTGCTGCAACAGTCGTATGGGAATGCGTGAAATAGTCGAATTATACATGAAATGAGAGATAATTGAATGCTCTACAATCTCGTGATTGGGTTTCAATTTCTCTACAATTTCTCTACAATTAGGTTTCTAACCTAACCTAACAAGCACATTCTTGTTTCATCAATTGTTGAAATGTTATAAGACTTGAAAGAGCAAGAATATGGAAGAGAAACTGGTTTTTGGAAAATGCATCACTGTAGAACATAAATATTTCGAAAAGTAGAGGATTTATCGAAAACCTCTACCAAACAAAACTTGTAGGAAATTTATTAAGCTTCATTTTTATGTAGTTGATTATGTCAATAGAACACATTGTTTCCAAGATATTTGCATGTAAGTAATAAGTGGAAAAAATGTAAAGGACAAAACTTGTTGGTAATTTTGTAAGCTTCAATTTTTCACAAAATACAAATGTTCCTAAGATGCATAGTTTCCGAGATATATTCGAAAAATGAAAAAAATTACTCTAAACTAAATCTACTACAGGCAATTATTGACGCGCCCACCTTTTATCTGTCAAAACAGAAGTCACCCATACAATGATCACCACAGTCAATGAATACAGACCAGTGTTCTGTGTTCAGTATTCATTCACAGTCTGTTTATTGGACTGTGAGCTCACTGTCATTCTGCTACTGTTTTACGTTACTGTAATTACGGTGCAGAAAATGGTGTTCCAGATCACCTGATCATAAAGATTTTTCAAGATCATTTTGAAAATGATCCAAATCATAGCATTGGATTCAAAGCATAACGTCTCCCATGTTTACATAATCAATATCGGGGACCGAGCTTCGCTCTGAAGTACAAAAGCATAGAAATCTGGTGTGGCACACTCACACAACTTTCCTTGCCGTTATGAAAATTGATCAACTGACGCTAGTGTTCACGCGCATTTCAAGTCTACTATTCTAAGATCTGAGCCAGCTGGTGACAGGACAATAGCGCCGCAGACACACGAAGTCTGCTATATCTTCATAGTGAATGATTTAATAGAATCAACAGTTGCCAACAGTTTGCAATTGAATAATCTTATTTTCTCGAATTTCGAGCTTATTTTCAATTTTAGGTGAAAATGTTACGAAACATTAATTGTAGAGATTTTCATGCTTAATCTTTTCCACTCGAAATTTTTTGTTCAAATTGTATATGAAGCCTGATAATTGGGAATCTAAAATCAAACTTTGCATAGATGGGGCGAAGCTCCTGAAACTTTTACAGATATGGGACTCGTGTCAGTTAATAGAACTTAACAATGACTTTTTAGGTATGAATTTGATCAAAATCGCTGGAGCCGTTTTCGAGACCCTGTTTTTGGAAACATTTTCGCCATTTTAGCCGCCATCTTGAATTGCATTTGATCGAAATTATTTGTGTCGGATCCTTATAGTGTAAGGACCTCAAGTTCCAAATTTCAAGTCATTCCTCCTATTGGGAAATGAGATATCGTGTACACAGACGCACATACACTCATACACACACACATACACATACATACAGACCAATACCCAAAAACCACTTTTTTGGACTCAGGGGATCTTGAAACGTATAGAAATTTAGAAATTGGGGTACCTTAATTCCTTTCGGAAAGCTATACTTTCCTTACCTATGGTAATAGAGCAAGGAAAGTAAAATATGTATTACGAAAGAAGAAATTATAATAACATTTATACAGAAATGTTCAATTTACTCTATCAGTAAATTGAGATTAATTCCCAAAGGGAAGGCAAAAATTTCCCTCACAAAGGCCCAGTTGCACAAAAGCCGGTTAGATTTTAATCCTGATTAACTTCACGTGAACCAAATCAGAGAAGACCATTTCAAAAAGATGGATCTACTGAAATTAATCAGGATTGGAAATAACCCGGCTTTTTTGCAACCGGCACTAAGTACCTGATCAAATGATTACTAAAGTTCAACAGCTAGCTGAGTCATAATTTTGACACAGTCCACCACACATGAACTCGCTCACTCACTTCCATCGCCAACAGACAATGAAATAATTATTATCAGCTGTTTTTCCAAGGATGATAATTGAAATAATTCTGTCTCTCTCCCACACAGGCACACGCATCTTCTGTTATCGAGAGACGACGAAATTATCATATGCTTTCCAAGGGTGAATTATCCTTTTAATGTCCTTCAGCAAGTTTTCCAAGGGATGAGACCTAGTTCAATCCAATCTTTATATTATAAACCTAATATGTACTGAATTTCGTGAGAATCGTTAGAGCAGCTTTCGAGATCCGGTGAAATACAAACATTAAAAGATCTAAACATCCAAATATCTAAACATAGAAACAGAAGTTGCTCGTTTAATAGTAGGCTATAGGATAACACGGACTTTTCTTAAAACTTAGAGAAGCCCGTATAATGCACCACAGCCTAATCTATAGCTCAAATAGACCTATCAGTACTATATAACCAATTTATACCCAATTTTCAATAATCCTTCAGAAAGAAGTTATTTTCCATACGATTTAAACAAGCTAAGTGTTATTGTCCAAAGAAAGTTATTGCCAACATTATTTTGTTGAGAGCTTGGTTTTGAACTTATCAAGTGTTGAAAGTACAAAGATGAAACATAGGTCCTAATAAATAACTTGATTGGTGTTATAAATGATGAAAAAACGAATATCGTTCAAATACCAAAATTATTATATTGCCCGAGTTCTGAGTACAAGTTAAAAAAGCGAAAATTTGTATAGAACAGTTCACACCGAGCTTACTCCAGTATTTCCTGATACCAGATTATCCTACTTTATGGAAATATGAAAATAATTGAAAATTGAAAAACTTCTGTTGAAAATAACATCAACAAACGTGATAATATAATACAATGATTTTGAATACAGAGAAAACTATACAAAAATAAATAAAGAAGCATAGATTGGGGCGTTTCGTGTGTCTACTTTGATTGTATCCGCACCGAAACCCCACTTCAGAGATAGAATCATTTGATACTCTTATTTTCCAAGAAGGATTTTGCCTCTTGTCTAATAAAAATATTCATCATTCTACTCTGGATCCTAAACTAACAAATTTACCATTTTCATTAAGTTGACAATGCGTTGGCAATAAATAAAATACATTGCATCTGATTACGTTTATTGAAAACTTTTCAAGTTTACAAAATAAAAGAATGTTACACAATAAAAAACTTAGTACTACCAAACCTATACTCAGAAATATGTTTTCTTTTTGACAAGACCTAATTTTTAAAATAATGAACAAATTTTACTGATTTTCTCAAAATAGATTAGATTAATAATTTTTACTCACGTGAATTTAGCCTACCCAAGATTCCACTTTTAATTTTAAACACCTTAAAAAATTTAAATTGACACTTTCAAAAGTCACATTAATAAACAAATTTTCTACTTTATGTTTAATTGAACAAATTAATGAAATAATAAGCTATTAATTAAAATTTTACCAATAAATGTGGAGCAACCAAATTTTTTGTTCTTACTCGTGGGAATCTCAGGTGAAAAAAGTACGGAATCAAACAGGATATAATATTATGAACTTCCTCTACCTAGAGCAAATAAATCTCAATGCTACTGGAATCTGAGTTATATAATTCAATGTATCAACCAAATAAAAGTTAAATTTTAAGTTATAATCTGGTTATTTAATTTGTACAATGTCAAAACTTTATAAAAAATTAAATAAACTATTGTTACAATTCAAACGAGTTCATTTATTCAACCTGATTTATTGACATTAGAAGGCGACAAGTTTAAAATTTTGTTTTGGCGGTATAAGATCGACAAGTTTGAACTACAAAATCAATTCTCTCTCAAGTTAACTGATAATATTTAATGTGACATTTTTTATTATTTTTCCTAACATTACAAATGCCCGCCTTCAACAATAAAAAAATTATTTTCAATTTTGAAAAAAATTTAAAATTGATTTTTTTTTATAAGTGTAATCACACAAAGTATAGAAATTCTGAATCAAGATTATTACATCGAATACACTGAAATAATTATTTTTTTTTTATAAAGCAATTACATTAAATTCTCATAGCAAAATTTTAAGTATGTCAAAAAATATTCAAATGATTATTAATTCATATAAGAAAATTACAAAATTATTTCCGTTACATTTTTATGCATAACAATCTAGAATGTATATTGTCAAAATTTTCATCAAAATGAATACATTATAGATATAAACAGATCTGTCAAATTGTAAGAATAAAATTCCATAAGTTAATAATAAATGAATATAGATTATTAGAATACAAAACAAATATAGAATAAATCAATGATGTATAGTTGATATATTCATGTTATAAAAAACATTCTCAAATACTCATACTCAATTATAGTCTATTTACGAAGAATAGTTCAATATATGAAGACACTTTCAATATATTTACGTTGATGAATGTTTTTTGCGATGAAATGTTTTATGTGATGATCAATGATGATGAAGAATGTTTTTATTCCAATGAATGCGAAGATGGTAGCAGTGCGATGATGCAAACTCTAGAAGTTCTTGTAGACCAACTCGTTCTTGAAGTACCATGGAATTGTAGTCATCAGTCATCATTGAAGAATTATAGTCACAAATTGTAGACATCGCAAACATCTCGTTTCATTTTTCTTAGTGCTTCTAAAATTTTTTAGGAGTGATTTTTTCTTCTTTTTTATTCTCGAAGATAACATAACAGCATACAGATTTCAGACACATCTTATGCAGTAATAACTTGTAGATAATAACTTGTAGATACATCGTGAATAACTTGAAGATATTGTAGATTTCAGTCATGATTTTTTTTTTTTTTTACAGCATCAATGAGAAAGTTCATTTGATAGAAGTTATTGTAGAAATAACTATTTTATTCGATAGTTATTACGAGTTTTGAAGATCAATTTGACATTTTGTAAAGCAGGAACATTGTTTACAAGAATCCATTAGACTTGGATTTAGATGAAGATGTTACAAAAATCCATTAAACTTGGTTTTATGCGAATCTTGAAGATCAATTTTAACAATTTTTTACAACTGGAACATTTTTGGATTTAGACGAAGATGAAAGTTCATTTGCAGGCACATTCGTAGATACATCTCGTTATTTTTTAATCACTCATTTCTTTTACTTCTCACTTTTACATGTCCATACTCGTTTAGATAGCACTTTTATTTGTAGTTGTAGTTGCATTATGTGCAAGTGGAGAATTTTGAAAGGATTAACTTAAGGAACGGAGTGAGTTGCTAGAAAGGATTCACTGTTGCCAATATCTAGAAAGGAATAGCTTTTTTAAGGTAAGGTAAATTTTAGGTAAAGGTTTCTTGCAATGCAAAATCTTGAAGTTCTTGTGACTATAATTTCTGGAACACTCTCTATGTGGAATGACATCTTTACGCTGTGGAATGGAGTTAGGCCACATCTCAGCTTGAAGTTCTGCGACGAAGTTCCATACCACTACCATTTTATTTTCAGCAATTTCGTTGTTGTAGAATATTGAAAATTCGAATATATCATTCACATTTGTATCATACGTTGCAGTGTTATTCGATGCACTAGTAGTCACTTTCACTTCAAGAATGTATGAGCTTTTAAGAATAAAAAATTATTATTTAAATTTTTAATAAGAATAAAATATATATATATATATATATATATATATATATATATATATATATATATATATATTTTTTTTCAAAGATAAGTTTTAGAATTGACTATTACTCAAAAATATAGTTAAGTTGATAAATCGTCAGTCATATTTCAAACAAAATGAATCATGAATATTGTAAGTTCATGAATTTATCCACAAATTTCAAGTAAATCATAAAATAAAATATTGACAGAAGAGTTATACTAAATATTTAGATAGGATATTAGTGATCAATAGCATATGAATTAATTTTAATTAAACAATATTATTATTTCAAGTACATACACATTATTATTACTGAATACAAGTGAATATAGAGTAAATATATCAATCATCATGAATACCTCAACAATATTTGAATACATGTTTGACAGATTAACATAACAATCATCATTAATACCTTCATAATATTTTTCAAGTCATTGTGAACAAAATACATATTCAGAATTATTCAGACAGTTAGGTAACAACAATATTATATTATTTATCCCTTTATTTAAATCGTTTCAATGGTTTTCAGCAATTTATTTTCAATTAATTTGAACATTCATTATTTTATTAATCATTAATGTCAATCATTTGTTTATGAATTTACTATAAAAGTAGGAAGTTAAACACAATGAAATTTAAATATTACTTATAATTTTCCAAAACTTTCAAAATACGTTTCATCAAGTCATTTAAATCATTGTATTACCAACACAAGCTACATGGTCATTCATAAGCACAAATTACATTACACAAAATTTATGAGCATCCCTTAAGACTTCAAGGTCAGGATTTCTTACTCAAACAAAATACAATTATAAATCAATAATTACTAATACTAATACATACCAACAAGAATACTAAACAACAGTACAAATACAATAGATTTCATGACTCAATAAAATTTGTTTGAACTACATTATTATTTTAAACAAAGTTTCATTTTCTACAGTTGATTTAACAAAGTGTTATAGTATTCAATTGCATATTTTTTATTTTAGAATGATTCTCAAGCCATTGATCACGTAAGTTTAGAAAAATTAATCATCTTTATGGTAAAAACGCTTCATCATAAACTTATTTACTTTCAAAATTTTTCCAGTTTTTATTTCTTCAAGTTCATAACAACCCTTTTTTTAAATCTTTTACTACAACATACGGTCCCTTATATTTTGCACACAGTTTTGCAGATATTTTCTTCAATTTGTTAGATAGAATGTAATTTTTTTATCAAGACTTGATCACCTACATTGATTCTACATGGATTTTTATTTCTCATATTCTGTTAAAATCTTCTGATCACTCCTTTATTTTTTATATTAATTAATACTCTTCTATATCTAAGTTCTTCGGGTTCAAGTTCAAATTTATTATCAGGAGGGAATCTAATACTTTTGAAAACTAAATGACCTAATTTTTTATTCATCATCATCTCTACTGGAATCTGTCCTGTCGTTTCATGAAAGTTACAGTTAATGATGTATGATTTGTGATGCTCCATATCCAGGCGGCGGGTAGTTGAACTGCTGCGGAAACATCATTGGATTTCTAGGATGAAAATTACCTGGTTGATTCATGTTTTGATTCATTTGATTCATGTTTGAATTATTTGATTGTCTACGATCTTCCTGACGTTGTTGATAACCTGATCTTTGAAAGTTGTTATTATTTCTTCTATTATCAAAATTATTGCGTCCTACCTGATCAAATCTTCGATTGTCATTTGACTGATTCCTATCTAGATTTTCTTGATTGTTTTGATTTTTGTTCACCCTATATTCATCTAATAAACTGAATGCATCCAACACCTTAATAAATTCTTCTGCATTCTTTACATTCCAAACAATTGCAGCGGTAATTATATTTTCATTGTAATGATTTTTCAACATTTCAAAAATTGTGTCTTTGTCAATAGCCGGAATTAAATTTTTACAGATATTAAATTTGGAAATAAAATATTCACTTAAAGTTAACTTACTACCAATGACGTATTTTCCAAATTGAAGTTCTTGTTGTGCTTTCTTCTGGATATCTTGCGACCACATCTTTGAGATGAATTTGTTTTTGAAGCTTTCAAAACTGTCAATATCGGTTTTTACAAAATCCCACCATTCTTGTTGTTGATAAGTTTTATTCAAATTATTGTCCAAAATACTTTTTATTTTTCCCCATTCAGTAATATGGTTACGAGATAAATATTCAGTTAAGCTATTGATGAAGTTCATAGGATTTCTCCTGTCAATCGACATTTGAAATTCGTATTTGTCAGAAGGAAAGCAATTATTTACTTGCGGTACAAAGTTCACTTGTGATGAGATTCTTTTCTGTAATTTATTAACTGTTTCACTGTTTTTCTCTACATTCAACTGTAAGGTACAGACCTTGACAGCTTCTTCGTTCTGCTTAACTTCCAAAATATTCAGATTCTTAGTGATCCTATCTTCTAAATTAATTTGCATGGTTGATTGTTTGTGAACACTAGCCCTAACATTTTTCATCTCTCCATTAATATTATTAATTTTATCTTTCAATTGACTTGTATTATTGTTCATTGTTTCGGTTACCTGACCTACTTGTACTTTAAGTTTTTTAGTTTTGACCTGCATTTCTTCGATTTCTTTGTTATTTTTCATACAGTATTGATCTAACCTACTTTCTTGTTTTGTAATTTTTTTGTCTAGTTCTGACCTAACCTTCTCAATTTTCTTGTCCTGGCATTCAACTTTCTGATTTATTGTTTGAAACTGTGCTTTTATTTCATTAAACTTTTCATCAAACTTATCATTTTGTCTGTTAAGTTTTTGGTTTAAACCATTAATTTCATTTTTTACACTGTTAATTTCACTTTTAATTTCATTTTTAATTTCATTTTTTGCTTCATCTTGTTTTTTAAATTAATTTTTTATACTTTTGTTTTGTTCTTCAAGAAACTTCATCAAGATATCCATTTTAGAATTTACATTATAAAGTGAATCGCTAGATTGAGCAATAGAATCTTCAATGTTTTGTTGAGCATCATTGTTTGAATTATTGACTTGATCATTTGAAATCTTTAAATTTGAATCATCAACTTCTTGTAGTTCAGGTTTATTACAATTCCTATCGTTTTGATCGAGGAAACCAACAAAATCTTCACCTAAGGATTCATTTGACTCTACTAGGGTTAAGTTCAGTTGTTCTTGCGACTCCATATCACTTGAATTCAATACAATAGTATCATTGGATGTATCAAACTCTTGCATTGTACTTTCCCTATCTTCTAATTCATCTACCACTATAGTATCTTTGGAAGCTTCAGATTCATGAATCAATTTTTCCATTTTGGTTGATGTCTTCGTCTTACTTCTTAGTAGATAGTTGTTCATCAGAACTCGGTATTTTGAATACAGATATAATCATTTACAATGTTTTCTATAATTTACCTCGCATTTCAACTCAATGAACTTAACTGATTTGTAATCTAACCTAGTCAAAATCATTCAAAGTATCTCTTAGCGTCACTATCAAATTCTAACCTAACCATGAACTTTTCAAGTTTCAACATTTATTATTTGTGGTCTTTGTGAATATTTTGTTTCGATTTTCCCCATTCAGGGATGCCATTTGGGGCGTTTCGTGTGTCTACTTTGATTGTATCCGCACCGAAACCCCACTTCAGAGATAGAATCATTTGATACTCTTATTTTCCAAGAAGGATTTTGCCTCTTGTCTAATAAAAATATTCATCATTCTACTCTGGATCCTAAACTAACAAGTTTACCATTTTCATTAAGTTGACAATGCGTTGGCAATAAAAAAAATACATTGCATCTGATTACGTTTATTGAAAACTTTTCAAGTTTACAAAATAAAAGAATGTTACACAATAAAAAATTTAGTACTACCAAACCTATACTCAGAAATATGTTTTCTTTTTGACAAGACCTAATTTTTAAAATAATGAACAAATTTTACTGATTTTCTCAAACTAGATTAGGTTAATAATTTTTACTCACGTGAATTTAGCCTACCCAAGATTCCACTTTTAATTTTAAACACCTTAAAAAATTTAAATTGACACTTTCAAAAGTTACATTAATAAACAAATTTTCTACTTTATGTTTAATTGAACAAATTAATGAAATAATAAGCTATTAATTAAAATTTTACCAATAAATGTGGAGCAACCAAATTTTTTGTTCTTACTCGTGGGAATCTCAGGTGAAAAAAGTACGGAATCAAACAGGATATATTATGAACTTCCTCTACCTAGAGCAAATAAATCTCAATGCTACTGGAATCTGAGTTATATAATTCAATGTATCAACCAAATAAAAGTTAAATTTTAAGTTATAATCTGGTTATTTAATTTGTACAATGTCAAAACTTTATAAAAAATTAAATAAACTATTGTTACAATTCAAACGAGTTCATTTATTCAACCTGATTTATTGACATTAAAAGGCGGCAAGTTTAAAATTTTGTTTTGGCGGTATAAGATCGACAAGTTTGAACTACAAAATCAATTCTCTCTCAAGTTAACTGATAATATTTAATGTGACATTTTTTATTATTTTTCCTAACATTACAAGATATACCACAATTGAACCACAAATTTTTATTATTTAGGGTACTCACTACTCTGTTTCAGTTCTATTCACTGGGAGAATGCAAACATTTCCAACTACCAAAAAACGTAGTGTTCACATTGAATTAACAAAAGTAATAGTATAATAGAACAGTATGACATTGACAACGTCTGGCACAGTGAAATCGGTCACAAAATCAGGAAGCAAACCTGGAGGAAAGGAGTCGCCAAGGTCATTACTCCGGGCCACTCAGCCAGTCCAAGTCTACCGAGGAGACAGCTACCGAAACTGCCCCACTCCTACCTCCCCGATACTTTACGCACACACGGTGCTTGCGCACGATTGAATTTTTTCAATAGCATATTCGGTTTTGACTTAATGAACTTTAAAGCTTCCAAAAAAAAAGTTGAAACTTTTTTTTGTTCAAACATCCTTAACATACAATGCTTCACGCCTACAAAGCTTTCCTTACTTTGAAACTCCTGAGAAGCCAAACAATGATCTTCCGACTATTTTTGAGAATTGGGAAAATAATATCAATAATTTTTTGAACAACTTTTTCGCTTTCAACACCCAATTATCTTCTAAAACAAAAAAGTTTCCAGATCGTCAAACGTTTGATGACGATTTGAACCCACAAATGTTTTCTGCTCGAGTTGACTCGACATTTATAAGCACATTCATGAATTAAAACAAAGTTATATCGGTCGTATATGAAAAAAAATTAAAACCAATAGAAAGCACGAATTCTCCTTGTCATTTTGATATAAATAACTTTACTCCTTTTAGTTCATCCCATGATTGTGATGGGAGAACTTCTCTCAGAAAAGTAATATTTGAAAGGAAAAAAAATTGCAATTTTGAAAGAAAAACATATTCATGCAATTTTTCAATTTTTCAATTCTATAAAAAATACAGTATTATTTCCCTTGAATCCTTTCACCCAGGAACTTTTTAATACTAACCTAACTTGCATATCGAGGATGACTTGCATATCGAGAATGGGTCTAATCGGGAATTTGAAGAAGCAGTTCAAATTTCCCACAATCTGACAACACTGCTATTTCTTGGATGGAAGGCCCAATCAAAATTTTATGTTACCTGTAGGCTATGCCAACAACAAGCAATAATAATAGTGTGATAGCCTTTAAGTAAAGAAGTAGAATCTCTAGAAAGCTATTTTTGTTTCCCTCACCTCGTAAGTAATTGCTATTGATCCTTTCAATAGAAATGTTCAGAATAGATTATGCTAGTGCTCAAAAAATTAAATTGATTGATAGCTACATTAAAATCTCACCTATTAAATTCTATTGCTTAAAATGTTGAAAATGTGGAGAAATATAGCAATATAGTTCACTTAATGGACATCAGAAGCCTTCTTATGTGTCCATTGAATGTTGAACTTTTGATTTGCTAAGTTGGTCGAATCCACTACCATACTTCAGCCAACTCTCATAAGATTTACATTGAAATGATTCGCAAATCATAAAGTAATTTATGGTATATAGGTTACAGAAATGTGTTTTACCATGCTTGTTAACTCTTTATGGAGTAGCCCATCCCCACACTAATGTTGATCTCTGTTGTAATGTTCATTTTCAGTTAATTACCGGTACTCCATAAAGAGTCAACAAGCATGGTAAAACACATTTTTGTGTGTAATAATAAACAAGGCAGTCATTTAAACTTAAATATTCTTATTAGTGTAACTTCTATAAACATACTATATACTTATGTGCCTTACTATACAATATTATTCCCAACATTTTATAACATGAGTTCATAAAGGCTGCTTTTTACACGCAAAAAGTTTTTATACCACGATTATTGGCACTTTATGAAGTATACCCACACAAATATTGTTAATCTGTGTTGTAATGTTCATTTTCAATTCATTCAGTGTAACTTATAAGGTATAACTTATTTTTAAACCCTTTCCTTTGAGTTAAGCCACAGGATGCGTTTGGTAAAAACGGTTCAAGAAGGAACACTTTTTGCTCTTGGAAAAACAACATGTTCACATTAACGGTAGCCTACTCAAAACAAAAATACAGACCTGTGGTAGCCTGTACACCATAAATTACATGATATAAATTACTGATGATATTTTGCGGTAGCCTCACAACAATTATTATAAAAACCCTCCATTTTCATACATGTTAATATGAATGTGCGCGACTCAATGAATGCTCTGAATAACTCAATGCTCAATGAATAACACATTGTAAAATTCTGTTTCAGAAGTTGTTGCTGCGTCTCTGGAGATTTCACGAGCAAGCTGTTTGAAGCCAGGGTGTAAGAGTGGCTCCGGCAGGCTGGGACCAGAATGTAATTTATTGAAAACTTCAAAAAATAATAGAATTGACTAGAATTTATTTGTCACGTTTTATGAGATTGTAGTGGAATAAAAATATATTTTCAAGTTGTATTCTACTGTTTTTTGCTCGCCTTATTTCTATATTCTCTCAAATTTCACTGGGAATGCCTGCTCATAAAAGTTGTGTAACCACAATCAAATTTATCATGCAATTCATTCATTAAAACAACCTTGAACCAATAAATAGCTTACACTTTGCTAGCATTCACTTCACTCCCTTTTATCATGATTATTTATAGAGATGATGTGGAACTCTCATCTATCTAATGAATCCTATCTATCTAATGGGGAATCTTACACCTGATCTTATTAACTGCTAGTTCAAGGTTATTTAATGAAATGGAATTGAATGAAAAATGTTATTGATGATACATAACTTGGATAGCTCAGTGTATGGAAATGAATGTATCACACAAATAATACATGAATAAATTAATGTGTTTGTCAATAATAAGATGTATAAGGCAACATGTATAAATGAGGTACCTCAATTAAATGAGATATTTGTATGAAATACATATAATAGATTAAATAGTGTGACATATTTAAATCGATACATAAATTAGATTTAGTTTTCAATAAATAAAATAGATGTATAGGTCAATACATAAAATGGACATATTACTCAATACATCAAATTTATGTATTGGAAATATGTATATTTGACGTATTAATCAATACATGAAATAGATGTATAGGTCAATACATCAAATATATGTATTGGAGAATATATATATATACGTATAGTATACGTATCAAGAAATACATATATTTATATGTATCAAGAAATTCGTATATATATCCCAAGCAGCAAAATAATCAGTTGAAAGTACTTTGAAAAGTAATTTTAAATCACTTTCAAGCACTTTTAAATGATTGTACAATAATTTACAATGCTTTAAGTGGGCAAAATAATGATTTATAAACTACTTGAAAATCATTTAAAATCACTTTCAAATTATTGAATAAGTTCTTCAAAATCATTTAGAATCATCGATTTATGTACTTTTCAAATCACTTCAAAGCATTTCAAAGTAGATTTAAATCACTTTCTTTTAAATGATTGTACAATGATTTACAATGCTTTAAGTGGGCAAAATTGTGATTTATAAACTACTTGAAAATCATTTGAAACTCGTACTTTCAAATGATTGAATAAGTTCTTCAAAATCATTTAGAATCATCGATTTATGTACTTTTCAAATCACTTCAAAGCATTTCAAAGTAGATTTTAATCACTTTTAAATTACTTTCCAATGATTGTACAATGATTTACAATGCTTTAAGTAGGCAAAATTGTGATTTATAAACTACTTGAAAATCATTTGAAATCACTTTCAAATGATTGAATAAGTTCTTTAGAATCATTTGAATTTATCAAATTATGTACTTCTTAAATCACTCTAAAGCATTTCAAAGTAGATTAAAATCATTTTTTAATTACTCTAAAATGATTCACAATGCTTTAAAGTGGGCAAAATTGTGATTTCTAGATTACTTTATATTACTTTAGAAATGATTGAATAAGTTCTACAGAATCATTCAAAATCATTGACTTATGTACTTTTCAAATCTCTTCAAAGCATTTCAAAGTAGAATACACATACTTCCAAATTATGTTTGAATTACTTCACAATGATTTAAAGTTCTGTGAATGGGCAAAGTTTTCATTTTCCAACTAATTGAAAATAATTTTCTATCACTTATATTATTGAAAACGTTCTCATGAATCTTTAAAAATGTAGGCCACTCTAAATAGCATTTCATGGTATAATAAAATCACATTCGAATTCATTCCTAATGAATTACAATGCTTTAAGTGGGCAAAATTTCATCTGTAAACCAGTTGAAAATCATTTGAAAATCACTGTCAATTGATGGAATAAGTCCTCTAGAGTCAGTACCGTATTGTTCATTTCATATATATATCAGTACCGATACCATATCATTTGAAAGTCGTTTCCAAGCATTATAAAATAACTCCCATATATCAGTCTGATTAATATCAAACTGCATTACTGCAGGATAAACCAATTTCATGATCACCCAAGTCAACAAAATCTATGATAATCCACTTAAAATATGTGATGGAAAATATATCTTCAATGTTATGTAACGAAAATTATAATCTATACTTTCTAGAATAAAAAGGATATTCAGCTGGATGTGAAAAATTACATGACTTCAAAATTAATGAATAAATCCTTTACTTGAACGCATTCACATCTCATACAGTATATTACTGGATTGGAATTAAATTTTCTTAATATAATATTATGATCATGCTCAAAAAGTATCAAGACACTGTGCTTGCACTTCATGGCTGAAGCACTGTCTCGTCTTCATCGACTTCAGCAGACAGCGAGATGTTTCTTCTTTTCTCGATGTCTGTGAACAAAAATTAAATCAACTAAATTTCAATTTCATCTTTACTTTATAACTTCTTGTACAAAAATTAGTAAAAAAACGGAAGCATTTGCATTTAGGACTACAGCAGATCAAGTTCAACAGAAAACAAAATTGGAAGCTTGAGAAACTTAGTTATTTGCATGATCAATCAATCAATCAATCAATCAATAATAATTATTATGAAGAATGTCATCTGAATTTGGAAATAACATGTTTATTCCACTTATCTGTTAGAAATACAAAGTTATTGTCATAAGAGCTCGTCGTATTGAATTCTTTCAGTTGCTCTCCTAAAAATCTAATTTTTCACCTCTAGATAAAATAATGCCACTAGAATATTTCAATGACGACTCTGTATTTCAAATCAATAGAACAAAAGAATAGAATATCATATCATTAGAAATATCCAATTCATCAATTTGAATGGGCATTTTTCATGTAAAAATTGGCATTTGTTCTATAAAATTATGACCTAATAATATTTATTAAAAAGTATATCAATAGCTATGCAGGATATGAACTTTCATTTTATTTATTACACAAAATTGTTCTTCATCACCTCCTATAATAATAATACATTTTTATTGATTCACAAGATACAATATAAATTTGAATAAACAAATAGAAAAAGGAAAGATATACCGTATCCAAAATAGTAAAATACTAATACTTGAATAATAATTATACACAACAGAAAAACTATATTTTGCAAATGAGGTAGGCAACTCCCAAAGTATATAGTATAGGCTATAGTAGAGGCTTTAAAGCTTGAATAAAAGTTATCTCGTTGAATTCGACCTGATATTAATTATTATTGACTCTATCTATCTATTTGTTTCTCTTTATTAACGCGACAAGTACTAGTTTATCCGTTGAAAAATATATTGAGTATCAGTAATATAATATGTTACAGAGCATATTATGTAGGCTATAGCCTATATGTAAAATAATAAATTACATGACGTTATGTGTAATCAATGGATGTAAAACATCCATGAGTCATTACAGAACGCAACCCCGAATTTAGATAGCACTTACTTGACTATAGCTTGGTGAGCTATATTCCATTCTCATTTACAGAGATACAATCAAATCATAATGAATCATATTAAGACTTTTTTTACCTGCGTGACCATCTCTTAGTAATTTCTTTGGCAGACACCTGGAAGGATGAGATTAGAGTTTAGGATTGGAAAGAGTCAATACAGATACTTACAGATATATATATATATATATATATAAATCTTAATGGAATGAGTGAGAAACCCTCCAGACAAGCAATATGGAAAATAGCACATCTTTCATCAATTAATTATTGATATCTTATTACAAAAGAATTGTTATTAGAACAAGTTGAAGCTAAAAGAAATGTTCAAGGGGTGAATTAATAATGGAAACAACGTTTTTATAATATGAATTAATATTAATTATTAAGTATTAATTTATGAAAATAGTGACTGAATTTGTGACACCAAATTTCTCATTTAGGTACGATCTGCTGTAGAATACCAGCCTGCCACACAAAAATCCTGAGTTTTGCAAATGTTTTACAATGTCACAGATAGTGTTAATTGGGCTACTTTTAAAGATGCTGAATTCAAACTGAATGTAATAACAGAACTTTTCTTTAGAAATGGAAGAAAAAGGGTAAAACTGGAATAAAAATAATTATCAAGAATTCTTTACCAGTGTGGAAGTGGGGTATGCAGAAAAATTGAAATTGGAATGAAGATTCAATGAAAATTTAAATAGAAAAAAATGTGAAAATAATGGAGAATAGATAATTCATGTATGAGCGGAGGATACAGAGAAATTAGAAAGTATGCAGCCCCTCGTCCAACTGGAGCAAACTACACGTACATCACATATCACACCACACCAGGAGGTTACCGAGCGCCAATCGCGAGTCAAAAAAAGAGTCAGAAAAGAAAAAAATGAAATGAACACTGATAAATTGATTTTGTTAATGTATTTTTTTAAGAGAAATATGTACCGGTATTAAAACTCTTTATTTGGAAAAAATGTAATACCGGTCCCAATCAGCAAAATCAACTTGAATCAAAATCAAAACAAGCTCGTTTTGTCAAACGTGAGGGCTTGATTCAAGATTTCATTCGCATGCGTTTTGCTCGAAATGAGTTAAATTCAAGAGTCCGTTTATACATCATTCAAGCCAGTTTCGAGCTCGAAATGCAGGCTCTAATCAGGCTGGTGCTGCGAGCTAAAATCAAGGTCGCGTTGAGAGCTCGATTCAGGCCCGAGATGCACGGTCGAATCAGGATTGAGATGCAGTCTTGACTCAGGCTTGAAACGCATGCTGGATGCAATCCCCCCATTCAAGGCCACCTGGCACACCTTTCACGAAATGCAAGCTCGATTCTATTGTGATTCTAGATCAATCAGAGTCTGATTTAAGCTGGATGTTTAGAGTGAATCAATCCTGATTCAAGGCCAGTGCAATCCAATATCAATGCTTAATCATAATTCAAATTTAATCCAGAATTTGAAATAAATCTGTAATTTTTATTATTCATGATTCAATTATTCTTCCAAACTGATGCACCAATCTTACTATTGCCTTAATACTCTATTTCTATACTCAGTGGACATCCATACAATACATCATACATTCTCATAGAATGTATGGATGTCCACTGAGTATAGAAATAGAGTATTAAGGCAATAGTAAGATTGGAGCATTAGTTTGGAAGAATAATTGAATCATGAATAATAAGAATTACAGATTTATTTCAAATTCTGGATCAAATTTGAATTATGATTAAGCATTGATATTGTATTGCACTAGCCTTGAATCAGATTATTAATATATATTTTATATTTTTAATATTTTTCAAATTGAAATATTCCTTAAAATTCTCCTGTGAATGGCAAATTACTTATTCATTCTCTCCTGTCAGGGCAGTCTATAAACTGTCTCTGTAGCTGTATTGATTGAGTCGAGATCGACCTCTGCTAACCAATAACTGCTTGCAGACTGTCCTGAGAGGGAGCAGTGCATGAGTCACTCGCCATTCCATGAATTAATTAAATCAAATCTGCTCTAGTTCAAACAGCCCTCTATGCTTGCAACACCTCAAATGGAATACAGTTCATATACATCTGAGTAACACATCAATTATTACTTTGAATATCTATTAAAATATTAAATATTATATATTAATATCTATATTAGTTTATTTTCTTTGAAGCTTAACTTCAGAGTATATCTATATGAGCAAAAAATGTAAATAAGAAAACATTATTTTCAATAAAATGCAATGATTTTTATTAAATATTACAAAAATTTAACTTTCAATTTATAACCAATTATATATTTTTACTTTGAACTGCTATCGTCCTCAATTTGAGCTTCATGAGGCGTAGTTTCTCTGCTCTTGGTCCTGTAAAATATGAAATGTACAGTTTAGTGGGATAACTTAATAGGTTATTATGAGTAAAATATAAAATTTCTCGGTAATCATTTCTCAGAATGCTGATTATGTAGCTTAAAAACTTTTATAAGTTGGAGACTGATATACATACTGTAACTTTCAGGATAAGTTATTGGTCGAATACTCTACCTTTTGACATACATAAATGAATTTCAACCCCTCATAAGTGGTTGACTTAGACCTTCATAAGGACATCTCATTTACATTTATGACAGTTTGGCACACTGTCAAACAAGAGAATAAGGGGAGCATTTCGGGAGCATCTTTTGAAATGAAATGTAAAAAGTACCAAACAGATTACTAAATAGATAATCAGTTTTTCAATGTGTTCCATTATTCATCAAAAAAGTGTTGTTTTAAGTTTTATTTGTTTTATCAATCATTTCTATAAAAACTAAAACTTCAATCAGCCGCCATTTTTGATAAAAGTATCATAGAACATTTTTATTGATGTCGTCATTCTTGTTTTAAAAAGGCCTTTAAAATTATGTACCACACAATGGGTGTTTACATTTTAAATATTTGAGTTACAACCCCTCATTTCTTCAAAAACTAAAACTTCAATCAGCCACCATTTTGGATACAAGTATCATACATCATTATTATTGATGTCATCTTTCTTGTTTTAAAAAGACCTTTAAAATGATTAACCACACAATGGGTGTTCACATTTTAAATATCCCAGTTACAACCCCCAAGTAAACCCCTTATGTGGGGTTGGAACTCAGTTGTACATTAAGAGGTAGAGTATTCTATCAATAACTTATCCTGAAAGTTACAGTATTATATCTTCAACAGTCTCCAAATTATTGAAGGGTGCCCATACATATGACTCACTCTGTATATGTGCATTTGTATCGTTGAATTTCAAAGGTTTTTGAAAAACTGTGTTTGAAGGAGGTTCCGTCTTTGGGTAGCAGTGATTGGACATTGGTTGCAAAAAGGCAAACATGTAGAAGAAATTTGAAAAGAGTATTGGGAGCAAGCGGTGAAGTGTATGAAACGATGAGTTCTTCTTTGACTCAAGTAACTGATTTGCAATTTCTCCACATGTATTGGGACTAATAATTTATTATTCCATACTTTCTTTCATAAAAGAAAGCCTTTTTG
Source organism: Nilaparvata lugens (assembly GCF_014356525.2). NCBI lineage: Eukaryota > Metazoa > Arthropoda > Insecta > Hemiptera > Delphacidae > Nilaparvata > Nilaparvata lugens. Next base: position 54,321,306 of record NC_052518.1, read on the forward strand.
ACATGATTGTTTTATTCACAAATAAGTTTATTGAATGGACTATTTTCATTTCACAACATATTGGACAATTCAATTTTCTATCTGTAAGTCAAATATTTTCTTGGATTTTTATTTTTATACTTTGAAAACATGATCAATAATAATAATTTACTAATGATGAATGTTGTGTACGTATTTATGTATGTCATTGGCCTTTGATGATACTGCTATTTCCTTATAATTTAAAAAAAAAATGGGTTGGTTCAGGTGGTTTACACTCAAGAATAGTATAATAGTAGGTTGCCTTGATCACATAAGACGCGTGGAGAACGCAGCCTGCTATGGTGTCACGTCATGCTGCAACCTCTCGCCACGGCTTAACATGCATTCGAATGTAAAAATGCCAAACTTTGAGCCCTCATAGCAAATCAACCATCAACTTTACGTAGAAGTGATTGACATCAACATGTTCAGCATTTTATCCCCTTTGAAACAATATCAAACTAATTTTCAGTAAAAATCCTATAAATGTTACCGGCGAGTCTAAAACAAATCGTTTGAACACACAATTTGATCTGATAATACCATTTCAAATACGTTTTTGTACTTTCTATTAGTTTTTTCTGCATCGTTTTAGTTCTTTCTCTTAAACAGATTCTATTCTCATTTAGAAATTTTATCCTTATGAAGTCTGTGGAAAGAACTAACAGCTTCTTTAGGAATTTCAGGATATTAACGTTATTTTATCAACAACTCCTGAAACATAGCAATGCGAACCCATCAACGGTGGCCTAGCTTTATCACAAAAATAAACAGTCTAGATAAGCCCTAAGAATATATGAACATCATTTAAACATTATAAAGATTTTTATTTATCCTAATTTTGATAAAAATAGATAATCATGACTTTTAATGACTTTAATGATGTTATTTTATCAAAAAATAAAGCGCATTACACTACTGTACTGTAGTTGAATAATTTCATGAATAATTAATGTTATATTATTTGAAGTTATAATTTGTTGAACTATTTAAGTTATAATTAAGATCTATTCTTGCTTTACACAAGTGTTTTCGCATTCATAAGTATCCCATGGACACATTGAAATAAAAAATATCATACTACCGTGAATAATATATGGTATTTCCTTTGTAAATTTGTGTCCCATGAAAATAATCAATAAAATATACTAATGATCGTCAATAATAATAATAATACTGCACTGAGCAGAAACAAAAACACAATACAAGAGCAACGTGTTGGCACTATGCTTTCCAGTAGACAACTGAAATAATTATTAGTAACCAGACAGTTCAATGTTCTGAAAATAACTTGTAACCATGGTGAACAGTTCCATGATTTCGCTAAATTGGTTCTAGGTATATGTCAATTAATAAAGTCTTAAACAAATATCATTAATACAAATGCTTGCAACTAGCATTCCGGGCGATGATACAACTATCAATTTTCACAAACAATTGTCAAATAAGAAACAATCATTTTTAAATATTATTGGACGACCAGCATAAAATTAAATAAGTTTGCATCATTTTGTCATATTATTGTTTAAAATAAGTCCAAAACAAATAAGTTACCAGCCTTTTCACAAATATGAATAGGTTTTACCGATTGAATATTGTGATAAGATTCAAGGACTTTCTACACTTTTCGAAATGAATTAATTTTTTCAAAATACACATTGATGAGCTTGTTTCTTTCTGAATTGAATAGCATATTCATATTTTTTTATCAATACAGCGGTTTTTATGTGAGGAAGTGATATTTGATGCGGTGTTTTGTATGTAATTCTTATGGGAAGCCGGCGTTTGCCAGCCGAGAGGTCGGAGTTTGACGTAGGCTCATGCCATCTCATCCACGTATGTAAACGCGATTGAGGCAACCTGCTATACACTATCCTTGGTTTACACTCACCATTCTATATAAAGACCGAGTGGCACATATATGTGTCACGAGTGAAAAAAACCTGAAATTTGAGAAACTTGAGGAATTTAACGATCTTCCAGAGTAATTCAAATTACTGTTAAGGAAATATTCATTTCAACAGGTGATATGATTTGGAATGTGTGGAGTATCCTGTATTAATTGACTGGTATATATGAAGTAAACCTAATTTTTTATTGGGAGGAGTTGATTAGTCATGTGGCACATATATGTGCCACCCAGGAGCGAATGTGCTATTCCTTTATAGTCGAATATATGACATTTTTGGTTATGTAAATATGGATGATACTTATTTTTATTGTATGTTAATTTTTATATGTTAGCAAGGTTAGCATTTTAGGCCATATATACACTGCACTGTAGTAGATAGCCGTATTTGTTTTTCAAACCATACCTGTAGGTATGTAAATAAAAACAGAAATATTCAAGTACCCATTTTAAAATTGGCATATTTATTTTTAGAAATAAAAATATTGGAATAATATTTTTTTTATTTTTCTTTGATTTCTATTTTCAAGTATTATTCAAAAGTAGCCCTAAAGAAAAAAGACTCTAGGTATGTTTTTTTCCCAGTAATGCATTCACACTAACTCGCTCAAAGTTGCAACCATATTAGTCCAGTCAATATAGACATGAAAAAGAGGGCCTGCTAGCAATTTATATTTTATTTCTGATTTTTATACCTATATTTTTTTAAACATCAATGAAAATTAAACTTTAACTTCCAGCAGTAAAATTATAAAAACATTTTGGGACATGTTATTCATTATCAAAATTTGGGAATAAAATAGTTTTGGGCAAAGCCTGCTATTCTCTCCAAATTATATTTATATGATTTGTGATTGCATCCACAAAAGGATGAATAAATTCAGAACCAACCAATATTTTCATGATAAATAATTGTCTTGTTCTATATAGATACAGAGTGACCCAAAAACCTTATATTTTCGATTAAATGGATATTTTCAGAATTTTTTTTTTAAATAGTTCAACAATACTATGAAGAATCTATCCTCTAAATCTCAAGGATTTATCTTTTACCGAATTTTAAATGTTCTGTCCCAAAAATTTAAATTTAGGCTCTCATATCTCAAAAAGGAATGATCGGAAAAAATGTTTTCCTGAGAATACCTTTTCATTTTGATAGCTTGATGATATACAAACCGAAAAACTTTAAAAAATATCACCAGTATAAATTTTATTTTTAGCTTTTGCACAACCTTAAACCGACTCTAGCCGCGGTTCACACTTCTGCCAGTTCACTCATTCGTCAAACTTCTTGTAACATATCCAACATTAAAAAAGTACCTTAGAACAAGAATCAATAATCCTAAAATTTGAAATTTTGAGACAAGAGCATTTGAAAAATTGAATTATTGTTTCTTGTTCTAAGGAATTCCTTCCTTCTTCTAGAGTGCAAATCTCTAAAGAAACAAAAGATTTTGACTCATAACCTCAATATTTGGACTAATTTTCAATCAATAACTCTAATTTTGTAATTTACTGTTAAGGGCAAATGCCTGTTTGTGATAGGTTAATTTAAATAGATGACTAAATATTATTTGTTACTTGGGGCATAAGATACATTTAATCTTTACAAGCATTCACATTCACTTAATACTAACATATAAATCATTGATAGAACTATGTAACTTAGTTCTGCAGCTGCACTTCTGACCCAATTTTTCTTGTGACTCAAGTCTCCAAAATGGTTCTTTGGAAATTACTATACTAATTTGCAGCTAGTTCTACGAAAAATGTTTGCTTCATATGAAATTGAAAATCTAAGCCTATTCAATTATAAAGTTATCATTTTAAAATCTTAAAACTGCTTCAGTAATTCTTGAATATATATTGTAGGGAAGTTTGGTTGTAAAGGTTGTTTCTAAAGTTGTTTTTGATGTTGTAAAGTAAGTTGTTTAGGAATGGTGAAAGAATTGATTCTTGAAGGAAATAGTAGAGTGCAACTTACTAAAAATGGTTTCCATCAGATGTAGAAAGGAGTTTTAAATCCAATCCAACTGTAGTTTGGCAGCATATTCGTCTGTCATGGTGGATTTTAGTATATGTGTCTGCAGTTCTATTCCCACCTTTGCCTGAAATCAAATGAAACATTAAACATTAAATGTATGAATGCGATTTTCTAATTGAAAGGAATTTAATAAGTGATATTAAATAATATAACAATAAACCAATACAAGAGAGTATTCAAGGACCTTACATAGTATTGAACTAATTATCAAATTGTAGCCTATCAATGAGAATGATTGCTTCTATTTACAATTTATTTAAAGTAAAGTATTTCTCAAAAGGGTGATTTTATACTGGTCATATTGAAATAAATATGCTTTAATCTAATCAAAATATTAAAAAAAAAATTAGTTCAAATGTAACTCTAGTCTCTAATAAATATAACTAATAATTAGTGTGAGTAGGCCTATTATGGTGTTATGAATAGTTCTATTATTGTAACATTTTACAATAGCTTCTTTTATATCATAACCATCTATGATATTAAATCAATCTATTATAACTGAATCATATAATCACTAGCTTAAAAGGTATTGAATCATGAAAGTAAAACCACTAAATAGTTTTTTTACAAGTTTGAGGTTAACCAACAATTCTAACAGTTTAATCACCTGTTGGTGTTTGGAATTGATAAACATTATTCAACTTATACACAATAAAAATTACAATTACTTTTATATTAGGGTTATTAATATAGGGCCTGACATCAAATCTTAAAACTGCTCCAGTAATTCTTGAATATATTGTAAGTAGCCTAAGTTTGTTTGTAAAGGTTACAAGTAAGTTTGTTTATGTATGTTGAAAAAGTTGATTATTGAAGGAAATAAGAGTGCAACTTACTGAAAATGGGTTTAATCAGATGTAGAAAGGAGAAGAATTTTTTTTCAAATCTAATCCAACTAGTTAGCATCATATTCGTCTGTCATGGTGGATTTTAGTATAATATGTATCTGCAGTTCTATTCCCACTTTGGTCTGAAATCAAATGAAACATTACATGTAAGAAAGCAATTATCTAATTAAAAGAAATTTTAAAGTAATAATTCAGTATGGTTTTAATATATTGATAGTATTCAAACAATAAACCAATACAAGGAAGTATTCAAGGACAAAAAGGAATAAGGGATAAGGACCATACATAGTACTGAACTAATAATTAAATTGTAGCCTATCAATAAGAATGATTGCTGCTATTTACAGTTTATTTAGAGAATTTCTCAAAAGGTTGATTTGATACTAGTCATATTGAAATAAATAATGTTTTATCTTATCAAAATACTGTATTCGGCTAAAGTGCACGTCCAGTGCCAACATACCTCTCATCAAATTTTTGGTTGGGATCAATTTAGTATGTTATTTTGAGCACAAAATCACAAAAATTAAACGGCGCTCACTATTGTTTTTAAAATAAACTAAGTTCAAAGTAGCAGAACTTTACATGCATTTAACCTATAAGTAGCAACCATAAGTAGTTAAGGTTAGGAAAAGCTTTAGGTTAGGAAAAGCTTTATGTTAGGAAAGCTTAGGTTAGGAAAAGCTTTCGGTTAGGAAAACTCAGATTAGGAATATCATAATTTGATGATTTCAATAATCAAAATGGCTGCTACTCATAGGTTAAATGCATGTAAAATTGTGCTACTTTGAACTTAATTTATTTGAATTGAATTGAATTGAATTGAATTTATTGCCAAAAATTACAAATACATATTTTTACAATACAATATAAATAACATTGATTGTAACTTAAGTGCATCAATAACATCACTGTAATACTTGGCACTGCCAACATAAGATTCCTTGTGTGTTGGCAGTGAGTTGCAGTTTATTTATTCTGTATCAATTCAGGTCAGTATATGAATTAATATACAATTGATAATGCTAACGAAGAGATTACAAAAAAAAATTAATAATGCTAATGAAGCTATACCTATTATACAAAAAAAAACGCACAGGCTCACAGAAAAAAATACTTGAGAATACTATACATACTATATTATGATGAAAATTTTAATCTAATTATTCACTGTGACATCTAGAGGCCATCATGACAGTGTAACTTTCTCAAAGAAAAACAAATGAACTGATACAATAAAAAGAAGTTCCTGTAATGTGACTTGGGACAATTTACAAGCCTGGTTCAAGAATATACATGCCCATCGCTCACTGTTTTTAGGAACAATTATTTGTATACAACATTATACTCTATACCACTAGTTTAAAGAATACATTTTGGTCAATCCAATATTCTATATTTTTAATTGAATCGCGTGTGATTTTTTCATCTATAAAGTCATTTGGAATTTTGTTTATAATGTAGTTACAATAATATTGAAATTGATGCCTGCATATGGTTAGCTTGATGAGTTCTGTGTTAAATCTCTTGTTAGGACGCGTATTATGGGGTGAAATGTGTATAGCAAAATTAGTTTTATTTTTATTGATATGGAGTATAACGTTTTTCATATAATTCTGTCTTATTGTCGGAACCTTGAATTCAATAAATATTTCCCTACTAGGATAGAGTCGTGGCCTTCCTAATGCTGCTCTTATAATATGTTTTTGTAGGATAAATAACTTTTTTAAATGCGTGTCATATGCACCACCCCATACTTCAATAATGTATTGAAAAAGTGATTGAGCATATGCAAAGTAAATATTTCGTATTATGTCTATGTTTTTTATTTTATTTATTTTGTAAAAAATGTAAATTAGGTATTTCAGCTTTGAGCATAAATAATCAATGTGCTTGTTCCATTTAATATTTTGATCTAATAGTATACCAAGATATTTAATTGTTTGCACCCTTTCTAATGTTTTATTATGAACTTCTGTATTATCTGTAGTGTTTTCATTGCGATTATTTGCTGTTTCTATTGTGAGACTTAAATCAGTTGCTGGTTGTCCAGTTATATTGGGAGAAAAAGTGATGTACTTAGTTTTATCAGCATTTAAAGTCAATATATGGTCTTGTAGCCATTTTTTAACTGTAATTAGGTTTCTATTTGCTATATTGAAGGTTTCTTCCCAGCTTTTGCAACTGAAGATCAAAACAGTATCATCTGCAAAAGACAGAGTAGTGCAATCTTGTAGGTTTATTTTGAGTAGGTCATTCACATACAACAGAAACAGAATTGGTGATAACACCGAACCTTGAGGCAAGCCGAAACCTGATGAATATTTAATATCAGTTTGACCATGTAGATGTAGGTATTGTTTACGTTCAGTTAAGTATGAGGCAAATAAATCATTTGCTACGCCTCTAATTCCAGTCCTATCTAATTTGTTTAATAGTATATTGTGAGGTATAGTATTATTTAAAAAACAATAGTGAGTGCTGTTTAATTTTTGTGATTTTGTGCTCAAAATAACATACTAAATCGATCCCAACCAAAAATTTGATAATAGGTATGTTGGCACTGGACGTGCACTTACACCCTGTATTCAAAAAGCTAATTAGGTCAAATGTAACCATAGTCCCTAATATGCCTATAAATTTATAACTAATATTATTAGTGGGTAGGCCTATTCTGGTATTAGCTTTATTATTGTAACATTTTACAATAGCTTCTTATATCTTGAACATTCATAATATTAAATCAATCTATTATGATATTACTGAATCATATAATCACTAGTTTAAAAAAAACACACTTGATAGTTGTTTTACAAGTTTGAGGTTAACTAACAATGTTAACAGTTTGTTAAATCACCTATTGGGGTTTGAAAATGGAAAAAAATAACTTATACTTACTAAACATTGCAATTACTGTTGTATCAGGGTTATTAATAGGGCCAAACATAATTATTTACCATAGTGCTTTTAAAAAAAACATGTGCTTTACAAATTATTTGTCTGGGGAACGCTTTGCTATCACAAGCCTGAACAGCTTTGTTTAGTAGGTAACTTCTGTATGCTATTAAACTTATCAATAAATATCCTGGACATAAATTAATGATCTTACCTTAATTTAAGAACTTCAGCAATTAAAAATCAGCAGAATAATCAAACTATGACTTGATGACGTGATAAAACAAAGGAGAACAGACAACACTGGTTATCTTCAGGGATACTTTTGAGTCAGTGACTCGAGTGACCCAGAGCCGAACAAAATGGCGGCTGACCCGGGACAGACTAGTAATCCCATGGAACGACAACCAGACATCGACTGGTCGATGCTGTTTAACTGTCGTACTTTTGAATAATCGGATGGCGCGAATATTTGAATAAAACACACACACTGGTGTGACACTAAAAGTAAGTTGTTTTGCAAAAAAAACATGGCTCATGCTGTAATAAATGAGTTTATTCTAGGAGAATTGGATAAGGAACAGAATAACAATAATAATTATTATTATGATGCACCAAACATTGTAGGACCAGTTGCTGCGGTTGTTGTGGAGGAATTGGGAAATCCTTTAAGGGTTTTCAATGAATTATTCCAACAGGAATGTAATAATACGAGACCTCACAACTTGGGTTATTTTGAAATTATAATATCACTTTATAATATGAGTGAGTTTAAAAGTCATTTTAGAATGTCTTAGCAAACCATGCAGATAAAAGATTCCATACTATTATCATCAGAATCTTTCCACTGAAATTTTGTAAACATGGTTAATGTAGCATTATTCTATTCAGGTCACCTACTGAGAACATACCAAGTGGGTCGCGGTGTAGATTTTGGATTCTTGTTTAATAATCATTATATATTATAGGACTATATTTTTTGGCGTCATTAAAGAGACCACTGCACTAGTCTTCATTGAATGAAAATAATACCATTTTCCCTAAAAATATATTTTGGCTGATTTAAATTGTATAAAAATGAAAGAAAAACTGATTTACTTTCGACATTTTAAAAGAACCAAAATGAATTTAGAAATAGAGCCAACATTACATTTTCTAAACCAAATTTTTATAAAAACATTTTGAGAGACTAGTTTCTGTTGTTGCACCATTTTCTCAAGTTGTTACTCATCTCAAGTAACTGGTTTGTTATTTTATTCGAAATTGACTATATCATTTTTTATAATGAAATCAGTGCTGTAGACTATTTCAAATTATTATCATTTATTTCCAATGACCAGGCATTCCTGGATAGATCGATCACGTCTTCAGTTATAGGATGGTCATAGTTGACTAGACCCAACTATGGGCCCGCCACAACGTAGACCCACGTTAATCCATGAAAAGCAACCCACGCCGTGGGATGTTTTGTAAACCATTGCTAAGCTTCTCCAGACATCTGTGTAATACATGCAATGAATAATCCACTTGTCAGCTGATTGATTATGAATAATTCTATAGCAATGGTTTACAAAACATCCCACGGCGTGGGTTGCTTTTCGTGGATTAGCGTGGGTTTACTTTGCGGCGGGCCATATGAGCGTATAATAGAGGTACTGTAAGATATAGGCCATACGGAAAACCAAACATGGTGTATTTCAAATCGAAAATTGGTGGATTGTTTGTTTTTTTTATTAAATTCCAATTTTACAAAGATTAACATCAACATTTTTAGGTGCTCTCAGAAGTTATAGGAAGGAGAATTAATCAGCCTGCAAATATAAAAATACCTCTTGAGGAGAAAATACTTTTTACAGTTTGGATGTTGAGCAAACCAGAGACATTCTTAGCTGCTGATGACAGATATAATTTTTCTCAAAGTACTGCTCATAGAACATTCTATGAGATAGTGGATGTCATTGCAGCTTCAGTAGATGAACAAGGTCGACACTCTTGCAGCAACAAAAGTCATCTGATGTAATTAATAATAATAGCCTTTACCAACTTCATAACTTGTGCTTGCTACATAAGAACTTCCTTTAATACAAGATTATCACCGGGTTGCACAACGGTCTGTTAACTTTTAATCCAAAATAAATTTCACTTTTGTTGCATCAGTAGTCCACACATGACCCTCTGTGGTGACTTCTGTAACATAAAGAAAACAATGATATTAAAACATCATTAAGTAGTGAACATGATTGACTTTCATAAGGTAGGTCTACTAAGCATTATGTTATAATTATAGTAGTGCAGTCTATATACAGTGGTGCTTGCAAAATACATTGTAGTTCTTAATTTTCAATATGTTATAAATCACTCTCAAACAGGCTGTATCAGTGCCACTTTTTTGAAGTTGTCTTTTGAAGGAAACTTCAAGCTTGGCTACAAAATCTTACAGAAGCTTGATTAAATTACACCGGAAGAGTTGCTCAAATTATGTTATAATCACATATAAGAAAGAAGAAACGTGTCTATAGTGAGGTCACGTTATATTCGCAGTAGAGTAATATAGAAGAACAACGTTGCCGATTCTCTGCCTTTTATAGCTGATACCAGTATATCTTATGTAATTGTTCATTCTTCTTTAGAACAATCAATTTATTGTACTCATCAAGTGAATTCACTTTTCAATAAATAATACACTTGCATAATTAGATTGAAAATTTTGTTAATAATTAACAATTATTGATCATATTTCAACATTGTAAAAAATCTGGCAAAAGGATAGCAACACCAATTTTAATCAAATACTGACTATCCTAGGAAAAATTAGAGGTTACAAATTTTCCTAAACATTTTATTCGTCTCACAGTTTTAGAGATTTCTCTATACTGTAAGTCTTCTATGTTTTTCTCTGTATCTTCTTTAGTATTGACGAAAAGACAGACTTCTTTCAATTGTGGAGTAGCTTGGTTTAAGTTTTCAAAATGCAATGGGTTTAAAGCTGCATATTATACACCAAAGTTTTCACAGATTCTTCTATAAAAAAGTTGTTGATTATCTTTAAAAATTTGCTGTTCTCAAACAATGTAGAGCAACAAGAGCTGTCAAAATTTTCGCTAAGAAAGCATAGTCTGCATGGACTTGTAATGAAGGAAAATTTTGTTGGCAACTTTCTCAATGTTTTCAAAAATGTATGGGAAACAAAAATCATGTTAGATAGAGGGATTTTTACAAGTTGAGGAAGCAATGCTGCTGTAATTTTAACATATTGCCATAATTTGTTGAAAACTTTGAATGACAACTCTAATGTAGAGGCTCCAAGTTTTTAGCTTGGCGTAAATTATCACAGTCTCCACAAAAAATAGCAGCAGAATATGGTAAAATTATTTATACCAATGTGACTACTATCACTAATCATTATTATGTGATAGAAATTATATTATAATAGGTTTGCATGAAAGTGCCTTACCTGCTGCTAAACCAGCCATCTCGATGTGGCCATAGTTTTCTTTCAGATAGGACTGGAAGAAGTCAAAGCTGCCTGTAAAACAAAAATCATAAAGTTTCAGTACTTGAGCTATTAAATTTAAATTAAAATCAATCTTTATGAAATGCAGAGGACCTGCATAGCAAATAAAATTATTCTTATAGAAAGCAAGAGATAATTTTTATAATCTTTATAATGCATAGGCCTATTCCATAGAATAACAAACTTTTTAATGAAATGAAAATGAGTGAAGTTTATTAGGTTAAAGTTTATGTTTAGCCGATTAAGTATTCTGAAATTTGATAATGAAATTCTATTCATTTTTTAATAAATTATGCCATAAACAAAATACGAATAGATATTGAGGTTAAACAGCTATAAAAATCTAAGAAGAAACAGAAGTAGCCGGAATCAAAAGTAAATATTTCAATGCTATTTAAATGTATCAATAACTTTCATGATCACACAGAATAATATTAACAAAATATTATATTATTTATTTTATTATTCACAATTTCCTTGATGAACACTAAAAAGCCTACTGTAACAGTTTTGGATACCGTAGATCACGTCATGAGCACAAATATATTTTAATATAATAGTTATACTAAACTAATAATATTGTCAAAAATGCAATTAATAAACTTACCAGCCAATAATGTGTAAATTTCCTCCTTTCCAATTATTTTATAAAATATGCCTTCAAAAACAAACTCATTTTTGTATTTGTAATAATCCTCCATATTTGCATTTAGTTGTGTTGTTTACTTGACTGCAGACCAGAGCAGCCGACGCAAAACTTTCAACCAATAGGAGCGCTCCGATTTTGGGTGACTCGAGCTAGAACTTCGTAGCCCGTACTATTTGGTCGGGTCACGATTCCTGACCCGGGCTAGAAAAATCAAAGATGGCGACCGGGTGATGAACTGTCAAAAGCTCCCATGAAATGCGGGTCACCTAGCTCGAGTCACTCGAGTCATTAAATAAATAAATAAAATAAATAATAAATGTTTATTTCCCAAAAAACTAAAACTACAACATCAATTACAAAAATATTAGATAAATTACAATATTACATACAATAGTTGGTTACAAAAGATTCTTATAATGTGTTCTCTACTTGTTTAGTTTTTCTGTGTGGAAATTGACCTACTCCACTATGGCGTACCATGTTCTAGAGTAGGTTTTGTTAGTTTTTTTGAGTGTATTATCAATTAGTTAGTGTTTAGTGAGTCATTAGGTGGTTAGTTGTTATTTGAAATAATGTTTTCTATGTTCTGTCTTCCTTTGCTCATCAACCAATTGTGTACTATTGCTTTGAACTTTCTAGGAAGATTAATCTGTTTAAAGTTTGCAGGAAGTAGATTATATAATTTTGGTGCTAAATGATTGAAATGTCTCTGGTATAGTTCCTTCCTTGCAACATTGGTGATGAGAAGATTCCTGTATCTGGTGTTGTGGTTGTGGTTCCTAGTTTGAAATGTTGTTGGGTTCTTGTGTAATCTGCATAGTATCTCCTTGGAGTAAAGCTGTTTTGCATCCATCACGTCAAACTCATTGAATAGCTGGTCTGATGAATAGCGTGGAGGCTTCGGGTTGATGACCCTCATGATCAGCTTCTGCACCCTGAGGAGCGGTTCAATGTGCAAGAAGCTTGCACCTCCCCATCCCACAATCCCATACAGCATGAGGGACTGTGCTAGAGAGAAGTAGACAACTCTTAGACATCCCTTGTCGACCAGTGTCCTCAGAATCCTGAATCTGTAGATGGTCTTCCTCAGTCTCCCGCATAATTCATTGAGATGATGATCCCAGCGCAGAAAAGAGTCCATAGTAACTCCCAGGTATTTCTGTGACTGTTTCCTGTGAACTGTGTATGAAGTGTTATTCCATTGATTCTTGATTACCATCTCATCTCCTGTTGGCTGTCCATGTTGAGTCACCGAAAATGTCAGAAAGAAGGTTTTCTCATGGTTCAATGTTAGCAGATTTTCAGCCAACCAGCGAGACACCCTCTGAAGTACAGTCTCGGCTTCTCTCCAGGTCATCTCCCAGGTCGGTTCAGAGAACAGTATAACAGTATCATCTGCAAAGGTGGTGATTGATCCATTTATTACCATGTTGCATAATGGATTCATGTAGAGAAGAAAAAGAATTGGTCCTAGTACTGTTCCTTGTGGCACTCCAAACTTTACAGTCAGCTTGTTGCTTATACATCCATTGACTCTGACACATTGTGTTCGGTTTGATAGGTAGCTCTTGAAAAGATTCCATGCGACTCCTCTTATTCCATAGTTATCAAGCCTTGAAAGAAGAATGCCATGTGACACCATATCAAAAGCCTTCTTTAAATCTAAGAATACTACTAATGGTTTCTCTTCAATGTTTATTTTATCGGCAATCTGAGTGGTCACATAGTGGATAGCATCATTTGTACTGTGACTAATCAAATCAAATCAAATCAAATAATTTTTTATTTTGCATCAAAACAAATTATAGTACAAGTTCCTTCTCTTAAGTAACATACTGTAATTTAAAACTAAAAAATATATACCGTATAATAAGAGAAAAGGAAAAAACAAACATGATTTTCATAGAGCAAAATAAAATTACTACTAACAAAAAAGAACAAAGTCTTTTGCCCGTTAGTAGGAGCTGACAACACTGCTAATTTTTATCAAAATGTACTTTCACACACGCAGACACACACACTCTCACACATGCATATGGGAATCAATTTGAGCTTTACCATACAATTCAATAATAAATAGTCACAACCAACAACTAATTCTTGATTAAACTATTCATTCCATGGTAATAAAACAAGGCTTAGATTGCTCAAGTATAGATGACATTATGAAGAGAAAAGCAAAAAATGATAAACACTAGCTTTAAAAATAACACACAGACTGTCAACAAGGAAAAATAAATTCCTCACTTAGAAGTAAGACATTAAAACAACAGTTTCACAGTACAGACAAAATTGTGAAAAAATTGCAATAATAATAATATCAAATTAAAGACAAGGTTGTATATATAAAAAAAACCCTAATTGATGAGTACACAAAAATACTTAAATTCATCAACACCACTGAGATGGTGTTTAATTATAGACAAAGTCGTAGAACTCATCAATGAGTACAACAAATAAAAAATAAATTAATAAAGGTAAAAAATAAAAGTATTATAGTTCTATAAACATCATTAAATCTTCAAATGACAAACTCAAAAGCCATTTCTTTACTTTCACTTTGAATTGTGTCAAAGAATTGATTCTCCTTATGTCAGTAGGGAGCAAGTTGTAATATTTGCATCCTAAAAATACAAAACTCTTTTTATACCTGGTACAATAAGGCCTTGGTGTTGCTAGCAACTCTCTTGTTCTTTGCCGTGTTACCACTTCACCCATTGGATGAGTTTCAGGCGCAATCCCCATATTTCGGTTCCCACTCATTTTAAAGAACAACGACAGCACCTTGAACACATACATGCTTCTCAAGGGCAGAACTTGCAAGATTTTGAAATAAGGGAACGAGTGAATCCTTCTTTTAACACCACAAATGATGCGTATTATGGCTTTCTGTAGAATTACAACTGGATTATAGTGACAAGCATATGTTGACATCCAGCAAGATAATCCATAATCTAGTTTTGAGTGAAAAATGCAAAATACAATTGATGGAGAATATATCTAGGTAAGAATTGTTGAAGATTATAAAATTTCCTAATTAAAAAAAGAAGTCTACATTTCAAATTTTTTATGTGATTTGTCCAAATTAATCTGTCATCCAAAGTCATACCAAGATACTTCAAGGAATTAGCTTGATAAATACTATTACATTTACATGACTCTGCTTGACAATCTATCTCGTGATACTTTAAAGGGACTGAGAATTCAAAAACCGTTGATAGGGAGAAATTAATGAAGTTAGTTTTAGAAGCATTTAACACTATTTTGTTCCCATCAAACCAGAGTCTCAAATTGCTCAAGTCTGACTGTAACATCATTTGTAATTCATTTATACTATTAGCTGAATAGGCCAGTGCAGTATCGTCAGCAAATGATGTTACAGATCCATGAAAATTGAAAGAGAATAAGTCATTTATATATACTAAAAATAAGAGAGGCCCCAGGACTGAACCCTGAGGGACTCCACAATTGCTGTTTACAACCAATTCACTATTAATACCATTTATACTAACACATTGGCTCCTATTCTCTAAATAAGATTTAAACCACTTTAAGGGGATTCCACGAACCCCAGACATGAACAACTTATTTATCAGTATATCATGATCAACAGTGTCAAAAGCTTTTTTAATATCAAGGAAGAGCCCTGAAACTTTCATCTTACCACGAGTATTCAAACTATTATAAATATTTGTCATAAAGTGATTCAGAGCAATTTCAGTACTCAAACCCTGTTGAAAGCCGAATTGGCCACTGTAGAAGAATTTGTTAACATTGAAAAAATCTACAATTCTCTTCTTTACTAGTTTCTCTAGTATTTTAGAAAAAACTGAAAGCAAAGATACTGGCCTGTAATTGGCAATATCAGTTTTTGAACCTTTTTTATAGATAGGCACAACTTTGGCTATTTTCAAGGCATCAGGGAATACTCCACAAGAAATACTACTATTGAAAATGTCACAAAGAACGGGAATAATTGATGTAGACACTATTTTTAATAACCTACCACTAAATCCATCCATGCCTGGAGACTTGCCATTCTTTAAACTCTGAATTAACTTATCAATTTCATCAAAATGAAAAGGCTCAAGGAATATTGAATTGTAATAATTTTTTATTTTAAATTTATTCCTTAACAGTTGCTTATTTTCATCAGATAAAGGTTTCACCGAAGAAGTTACTTCAACCGCTGCTTTAGCAAAATAATTATTGAACTCCTTAGCTACAGTCTGATCTTCTCTAACAATTGTACCTCCTATCTGTAAACTAATTGTTTGTTTTCTTGACGCTTGACCACACAATTTATTGATTTCTTTCCATTGTTGCTGGATAGGTAAGACATTGAGATGAGAAAAATACCTATGTTTTTGTTCATTTATCCACACAACTAACTTTTTCTTAAATTTCAAATAATCTGATTTTAATTTATTGTCATTTGGATTTCTGGACATTTTTTTGTAAAGCTTATCACGATTTTTTATAGCAGCACACAACCCTTCAGTCATCCAAGGTTTCAATTTCTTATCATGGCTGGTTAAATTTACAAGAATAGTGTACTTTGACTGTTTTAAGTAATTATTCAAAACACCAATAAATGTATTGAATTTAAAGTTAACATCATTAGAAAAATAACCGAACTCCAGTCATGATGCATTAATAAGCTGTTTAATTTATCATAATCTATTATTGATTTCTCCGTTGAAGACAATCTGAAATTTTCACAACTACTTTTAGATAAGGAAACGGCTACAGCTCTGTGATCAGTAATCTGAGATTCAATTACTGCACTTGATACAGCTCTTTTATTTAAGGCTGATCTAAAAAATATATGATCCAAACAAGATGAACTATCATTCAATAAGCGAGTATCCATGTCTATAAGACACTCATACCCATTGCTAAACAACATTTCTAAGTATTTTAAAGTTTTAATATCACCAATTCTGCTTATATCAATATTAATGTCACCTATTATAAAACAATTTGCAGCTTGGTAGCCCTCCAACAATTCATTAAGACTATCAAGAAAATTCTCTATTTGTACACCATGCCATCTGTAAATACCAAGAATACTAAAACAATAGTTAAACATGCGACATTCAAGTAATACAGAATCAGCACCGATGATATTTGCTGTAATTTCAGAGCACGTTATACCCGCTTCAGTTGCAACAAATATTATAATACCAGAAGCTCTTGTGAAATCAGCACCAGCATGATATCTATCATACCCTTCAATGTTATACATAGCTGCATCATTTTCAGATTGAGTCCATGTTTCAGATAAAACTATAATATCCGGTCTTTTATTCCAACAATTCAAGTATGTGATAAAGGAGTCAAAATTACGGTTCATACTACGAATATTTTGGTGTATTATAGTAAGATTATTATTACCAGTAAGAAAACAATTGTTAACATCATCTACACTCTCAAAAAACTTCACATTAGCCCCCATAAAAGAATGATAAGATTGACATACAATTTAGTAAGTTGTGACAGAAAAACAATAATTTTTTTATTCCCACATGCAACATTCACACTACATTCATACCTCATAATAAATGATATTTTAGACGAAATGCAGAAACAGATTGGGTACATCTACAATAGGTACTGAATCTGAATAATAATGCACAAAGCAGGAGACTCCTCAAAGAAACTTTTAAAAAAATCACATATAATGTGAAACACCAATATTGCCTTTATCACATGATTCACCGTTCATAAATTAATGTTAACGTTTTCAATTTAATCAATTAAACAAAATCAATAATAATAGAATTGAAATGAATTAATTCATCAACGTATTGTAAAAACGTCTTAGTTTATGATAAAATAGAATGAAATATATTGAAATTAACTGCAATTAACTTAATTATTCTTGTTCCACTCACATAGCATTCAAAACGTGTATCAGTTAATAAGCAAATTGGCATAATAATCAAATATCAAGCAAGCAAAATTATTGAAATCATAATAAGAATAGAAAAAAAATAAAATAGTATAAATAATATAAAAAACATTAGACGGCAATTTGCACTCTCTACATGCCCACATAGCCTAGTATGACAAAAATAGATCAATCAATCAAAATTTATCTTTTAGTAACTAACTTATTGAAGTCCTCAATTCTTGAAATGTGTACACTTTTGGAAAGATCATCAGCTTTGACGAATACATTGCCATTTTTGAACCACACATATTTCAAATGACCTTGTTTTTGAAGTTCCTTTCCTTTGTTGAAGATACTCTTGCAGAACGGAGACATAGTTTCATTAATGTAGATTACACGAGCATCATTCAACCACCCAATATCACTGGCTAATATTCTTCCCTTTTTACCCTTGCATTGTAGGAACTTTTGTTTGTCTATGTTCTTAACAAATCTAACAATGATAGGAGGTGCCATCTCACGATTTTTACCGGACAACCTATGACAGTTAGAAATCATGTCCTTATTGAAATCAAAGTTCATGAACGAAGATATGCTTTTCAGGATATCAAAAATGTTCTCATTGTCCTGTACTGGTACTCCAACAATATTAATGCAGTCTTTTCGTGAGTACTGTTGCAAACCTGCAATTTCACTATTGGCCCTATCTAGTTCATTTCGCAACTTTGCAATTTCACTTTTTGCCGAAGCTAAATCCTCAATACACGAATCGATTTTAACCCCTTGTCCAGTAATAGTTTTTTTATTGTCGCTGATACATCCAAAACAGTTTTCAATTGAATTGATAATATCTTTCTGTTCCTTTTTAATTGCATCAATATCACTTTTAATTTCATCAACGTCGCTTTTAATCGCCTTCAGTTCGTCGATAATGAAGTCCAGTTTCCGATCCAGTCTCTGCGCCACGTTATCATCGAGTTGGTCGTTATCTGGGAAGGCCGGTTGATTGACGTTATCGCTAGCTGCTGCTTCGTCTCTTGAACCCTTCCTTTTAGGCGGCATGTTTAATATTGCACAACGAAATTAATAGCACCACGCAATACCAAATTCTCAAATTACTCAGGAACGGACCACTCTTATCAAAAACCGATTTCACACATCTATCACCTATCTACTACCCGACTACTATGCCAAAACTCATGAAAAAGTGCTCACATTTACCGGTCGAAACAAACAAAAATTGAGGAGCTCCGAACAGCGTGCCTTTCTATCTCAGCATTACTGAACAACTGACTAGATCTAAAACCATATTGATTTGGTGGTAGAAGATTGTTTTTTTCAAGAAAGCTGATCAGTCTTGTTTTGATACACTTTTAAAAAATTTTTGATAATGTACTGAGTAATGATATGGGTCTGTAGCAATTCATATCTTTCTCATCTTCTGTTTTGAAGATTGGACAAATGACGCTTCCTTAAGACACTGTGGAAAAACACCTTCCTCAAAAATTCTGTTTGCAATATGTGTTAAAGGCTTGGCAAGTATAGTATTATTCTGTTTGAAAAAATCTGGTTTTAAATTATCGAGGCCAGGTGCACTATTAGCTTTAAGACTATTAATGATTTTTATCATTTCGTCCTCACTGACAGGTGTAAAGAATAATGACCGGCAGACTATCTGATCAGCTGCCGCATGCTCATCTGCGCCATTACAATCGCTATTTAGAATATCCTGGGTCAGTTTTGATCCAATACTAATAAAAAATTCATTGAAAGAATTTGCCATATCTTTATCATCATCTCCCAATTTCAATTCTCTCCCTCCCAAGTTGATTTGGTGGATTTGTGTTCTTGGCCATTGCACTTCAGTTATTTCTCTTATTACTTCCCATGCTTGCTTAGAGTTGCTGGAAGTTTCAAATCGCCTTGAAAAGTATTGTTTCTTCACATTTTCTATTACAGTTGTTAATAGATTTCTGTACCTTCTATAATACTCTCTAAGCTTTAGATTCGCTGTATTATTCTTGCTTTGTCTGTGTAATTTATCTCTCTTCCTTATTGATGTAATTAATCCATTTGTAATCCAAGGCTTAATTTTTCTTTTTGTGTGCGATACTCTATTAATAACTTTACATTCTTCTGTGTATTTCTTCAGTATTTCTATCATTTCCTTCAAAGCACTATCATTCCTGCCGGTACATGGAATTCCAGGTCTCATTCATTAGTGCTAATGAAAGTTTATTATAATCAATACTTTCATAGTAGTGTTTTCTTCTGTTGTGATTGTGTTCCACCGCATCATATTTAATTCCCAGAATAGTTATATAATGATCTGTGATAGAATTTGGGAAAACTATTGGTATTATATCTTTTTTGAAGTTTATCAGAATATGATCTATACATGAAGCGCTATTATTTCCAATACGAGTTGCCTTCTTTATACAATGTGGGAATCCATATTCACTGAGTAGATTATCATAGTCTTCCAGTTGCCTGTGCTGATTTGGAGCAGTGCATCCCTGAAGACGCTCACTGACTTCACCAAAACCAACACCTTGAAGGAGACAGGAAATCTTAAGATGGCTGCCGATCATGCGCAACATGCATGCATGACCCTGGCAATTTCAAAGTTATTGATATAGACAATCTTTATTGTTAACATTGAAAAATTCTATATTTCAGGGGTGGATTAATGATTTCTTTATGTGGGACATTTGTGCTTCCACTGAAATAATGTTGGAATCAATAAAATAGAAGTTTATTATTGTTTGAATTGAAAACTTGAAAATTATTTCATAGGCTTGGTGTGTTTGTATTGTGCAACATGATTTTCAGCACAAACTAGAATCTAATTTGAAATAATGATATAACTTTTTCAATTTTGGATGGAATCATTTGAAATTCTAGGACAATGTTGATAGTATAAACAAAACCGTACATGATTTTTTTCAAAATTTTTCGACATCAATTTACCATTTATTTAAAATTTTAAACGTCAGTAGCCTATCAATGGCATGTTTGATGGGATTTTTGCATGAAGAAAAAGTGCTGGAAATTCACTTCTACAGCCGAATTAGTCATAAAAGACTACTTTTTCGAACATTTTTGGGAAACTTGAAAATCAGTCAAATTTATTCCAAGTCCCTATCTGGATTAAAATTAGCGCAAAAGGTCTATTATATTATCAACAGTGCGTTGTAGACAATTTTTGCTAGAGACAAAAAGTGTTTGAAATTCAATTCTGCATCCGAATTATTGATCAGAAATACAATTTTTGACTTTTTTGGGAAACTTAAACATCTGGCAAATTTATTTCAAGTCCCTCTGGATTTAGCGCAAAAGGTCAATTATATCGTTAACAGTGCGTTGTAGATGATTTTCGCAGAAGACAAAAAGTATTTGAATTGCAATTCTGCACCCAAATTGATCAACAAAAAGCTTAAAGTGAGACTTTTTGTAAAACTCAAAAAAATTTCAGTCTTTATTTGTGTAAAACATTTTCTTTATCTCGATAACGGTGAGTTGGAGACGATTTTTGAAGAAGATAGAAAGGGGTTGGAATTCAATTCCACTTAGGAATATTATTGGTCAGAGAGCCTAAATTGAGACATTTCTAGGGATTAAGTTACATAGGTGCGAGGGGGGAGGAGACACCTTCTGAAAAAAATGTTTGATTTTCACTTTTAACATTTTCACTTAGTGTGTTGACTGGGTAGGTACTGTAAAAATTCCATACTGTACCAACCTTTCTAAGGTTTATTTTAGTAAACATTTCCAACGTTTATCAAACGTTGTTTTTATAACATTTATCAGCTATATACATTCTAGACGTTTCTTAAACGTTTATAGAGTAAATGTTTATTTTAGTAAACTTATCTAATGTTTATTAAACATTGTTTTCATAACGTTTATCAAATTTATACATTTTAAATGTTTTTTAAACTTTTTGTTCTGTGTGGGATGAACACTACAGGTTGATCTCCTCTCCCCTGTATTAGAGGAGATTTTGGAAGTGACAATGAGAAATAGACAATGTGAAGAGGACAATGTAAAATAGGCTACTCCAGGATTGTTTGACACTCACAATAGAAACAAAATTCGAGGGAATGCATAGCAAGCTATATTCAAGATCAATTCAAATCGGCTTTAACTGACAAGGGGTATTCAAGGCAGAGTCAAGACTTGTTTGACCCATGCAATAAGAGCTAAATTCGAACGAATACATAGCACGCCATATTCAATTTCGATTCCAACCAAGTTTGTTAGCCTTGACAAACAAGGGTATGCTGCTTTCGATTCTAGTATGGAAATTCAAGAGGACTTCGAGGTGAATGTCAAGCAAGATCGTTTTCAGCTGGATTCAACTTCAGCCTTGATTGACAAGTGAAGGCTGCTTCTAATTCAAGCCTTGAATCAAGCCTTTCTGCTGACTGGGGTACAGATAAGAGTACCGACTGTAGAAAAAATACTGTAGAAGTTGGAAAGAATTCATCACTTTAGTACTGCATTAATAATATAATTAATAATTTACTATGATTTACTACTTGAACTTCTAGTTCATGAGTTCTGATGATTAAACTATTGTAAGAAAATCTTATGTCATATTGATATTGACTTGATAACAGAACTTCCAAAAGGAATTTGGTTGTCATTGTGGAGTAAAGTTATTATTGTGATGATTCTGAAATAGTATAATTTATAACGCCAAGTAGATGGTGTTTCTACAACATCATTACTTGCCACTGAGTGAGTGAGTGTGAAATTTAATTTAAAAGTATTAGCGCAAAATGATGAAATGGTAGGTAATGACAATTATCTTACTTAATTAAGGTGTATCTTACCTTTAAAAGTTTTATTCCACATTTGATCCAATGTGTCCTGAGTTTTCTTCTAGCAATACAATTTTTTGTTGTTGCTGAGATATGCATTATGAATATATACATGATTCGACTATAAATGTATGCTTCCACTTTTTTGCTCATCTCATTTTTCGATATTGCTCTGTAGCATCATTATCATCATTCTTCACACATTGTCAATTGCAAACATTCCCCTGCAAATAAAAATTTGACAACAATAAAACAAATTTACAGGTATCAATATTGTAGGTAGAAATATCATTCATCCACTTTTTGTAGGCTTATTGTTACATCTATTCCACCCTACTTATGCATATTGAATTCAGTCAATGATGATGAACAGTTGAATAAGAAGCGTAGGTACCTCAACGTTTTGTAGCTTTTCACATGTGAGGAAAGGTATGATATAAATATGTAGGCTGGATTGTTGTTAGAAAGGTTTTATCTGGATTATTTTCTATCTTATCCATTGAACAAGTGTAGCGAGTTCTTAATTTGGACTCTAGGATTTTAGCATTAGCACGATATGTTACTCGTGATAACAGCTACTGTACCGAACTCTTTGAATAAACTACTTCAAAATTGAAACTCTCTTTGAGACCATCCTACAGATCAAAGTTGTCAATAAAATTGACTCTTTCCTTTGTCCTTTATGAGGATAACAGGATATCATAATTCAGAAGTGGATATGAAAACATGTCAGTGGTAGCATAAATCATATTAATCACAAATTACACGTGATAGAATCAGTTTTACATTCTCCACTTCCATATTGTCACAAAGTGAATTTTTGTGACAGATAGAGAGCCGTCGTCCAGCATAAAATTAGCGAAATTATTCTATTTTAGAATAGGAATAGGATCGTCTGCCGGATATATTTTGTTAGATTTGTAGCTGAGTATATACATTATCACCATCGCCGTCAACCCCTTTAAATTAGCAGCATTCGTATCATCTAAACGATAAGCGGCTACCGAGTCGGGTCAGTATCGCTCTTCATGAAATTTCTGGAATAGAAATATTGTTTACCGGCCTGAATTAGTGTAGTAATTAGTATCAGTGTCGTCATTAGCTGCACCCTTATCATCAGCACTAGTGGATTCAAACCCTGTCACATGACTAGTGGCGTGATCGTCTTTTCAGACTCCCATTGGTCAGCAAGCCCCTTTTCCCCCGGCCTCCTAACTTTCAGCGACCCGGTGTGGCTTCAAGGAGACCTGGGAGAGAGGCAGTTGTTCGGTGGTTGAGCGTGAGATCGGGTCGCGAATCTCCTCTCCTTACGACATTACCGATACTAATTATTATTCTATCTTGTGTTAGCATAGAATATTGTAGGTCGAGTTCCGAACAACTCGGAGTTAGAATTCCCTTGTGGGTTTTTCTTTCTTGTCAGCTATTTTTCCCGAATTCGTATCACTGGGGGTGAACGAGTTATTCTTGGTTTTGAAACCTGTAAGGGATCTCAAGTTTGTGCTACAAACAGTTGAGTGGGGAAATTTAGCTAGGCTCTTAAGCAAATTATTTTTGAGGGCTTAATTCTTAAGTCTCAACTCTGTCGCTTCACGACGTTTAAATTTAGTGCAGGAATTTGTTCGCTATTCTCCGTATTTAGTCCTGCAGTGATTCAGGTAACTGTACGTCAAGACTGGTCACTTGTGTGCATTTCCTCTTCTGTAATAAGGTAATCTCAGTTTTTTTTTAGGGATGTATTTCCCTTATTAATTTTCATACTATAGAGTGGCCCTGTATTTTAAATTCGCTTAGCAGTTTCTGACTTGCTGTAATTCCAAGTAGGAAAAGCCCAATCCTTTTCCTAGAGAACTCAGGTGCAGCTTGAGCTCGTCCTCGTCGAAGTTTCTAGACTGCAACATCCTTTCTCTTTCTCTCTCTTAACTTTTCCTATTCTATAACCCTTCTAGCTCTAAGGTACAGCTTGAGGACTTCCTCGCCGAAGTTTCTAGACTGCGGCAACCTTTCTCTTTCTCTCTCTTAACTTTCCCTATTCTATAATCCTTCTAGCTCTCAGGTACAGCTTGAGAACGTCCTCGCCGAAGTCCCCAGACTGCGGCATCCTTTCTCTTACTTTCTCTTCACTTTCCCTATTCTATAATCCTTCTAGCTCTCAGGTACAGCTTAAGAACGTCCTCGCCGAAGTTCTAGACTGTGGCATCCTTTCTCTTTCTCTCTCTTCACTTTTCCTATTCTGAAATCCTTCCAGCTCTCAGGTACAGCTTGAGAACGTCCTTGTCGAAGTCACAGACTGCGACGCTTCCTGCTCTCAGGTACAGCTTGAGAACGTCCTTGTCGAAGTCACAGACTGCGACGCTTCCCGCTCTCAGGTGCAGCTTGAGAACGTCCTTGTTGAAGTCACAGACTGCAACGCTTCCTGCTCTCAGGTACAACTTGAGAACGTCCTTGTCGAAGTCACAGACTGCGACGCTTCTCACTCTCAGGTGCAGCTTGAGAACGTCCTTGTCGAAGTCACAGACTGCGACGCTTCCTGCTCTCAGGTACAGCTTGAGAACGTCCTTGTCGAAGTCACAGACTGCGACGCTTCCGCTCTCAGGTGCAGCTTGAGAACGTCCTTGTTGAAGTCACAGACTGCAACGCTTCCTGCTCTCAGGTACAGCTTGAGAACGTCCTTGTCGAAGTCAAAGACTGCGACGCTACCTGCTCTCAGGTACAGCTTGAGAACGTCCTTGTTGAAGTCACAGACTGCAACGCTTCCTGCTCTCAGGTACAGCTTGAGAACGTCCTCGCCGAAGTCCCCAGACTGTGGCATCCTTTCTCTTACTTTCTCTTCACTTTCCCTATTCTATAATCCTTCTAGCTCTCAGGTACAGCTTGAGAACGTCCTCGCCGAAGTCCCCAGACTGCGGCATCCTTTCTCTTACTTTCTCTTCACTTTCCCTATTCTATAATCCTTCTAGCTCTCAGGTACAGCTTGAGAACGTCCTCGCCGAAGTCCCCAGACTGCGGCATCCTTTCTCTTACTTTCTCTTCACTTTCCCTATTCTGGTACAGCTTGAGACGTCCTCGCCGAAGTCCCCAGACTGCGGCATCCTTTCTCTTACTTCTCTTCACTTTCCCTATTCTATAATCCTTCTAGCTCTCAGGTACAGCTGAGAACGTCCTCGCCGAAGTCCCCAGACTGCGGCATCCTTTCTCTTACTTTCTCTTCACTTTCCCTATTCTATAATCCTTCTAGCTCTCAGGTACAGCTTTAGAACGTCCTCGCCGAAGTCCCCAGACTGCGGCATCCTTTCTCTTACTTCCTCTTCACTTTCCCTATTCTATAGTCCTTCTAGCTCTCAGGTACAGCTTGAGAACGTCCTCGCCGAAGTCCCCAGACTGCGGCATCCTTTCTCTTACTTTCTCTTCACTTTCCCTATTCTATAATCCTTCTAGCTCTCAGGTACAGCTTGAGGACTTCCTCGCCGAAGTTTCTAGACTGCGGCATCCTTTCTCTTACTTTCTCTTCACTTTCCCTATTCTATAGTCCTTCTAGCTCTCAGGTACAGCTTGAGAACGTCCTCGCCGAAGTCCCCAGACTGCGGCATCCTTTCTCTTACTTTCTCTTCACTTTCCCTATTCTATAATCCTTCTAGCTCTCAGGTACAGCTTGAGGACTTCCTCGCCGAAGTTTCTAGACTGTGGCATCCTTTCTCTTTCTCTCTCTTCACTTTTCCTATTCTGAAATCCTTCCAGCTCTCAGGTACAGCTTGAGAACGTCCTTGTCGAAGTCACAGACTGCGACGCTTCCTGCTCTCAGGTACAGCTTGAGAACGTCCTTGTCGAAGTCACAGACTGCGACGCTTCCCGCTCTCAGGTGCAGCTTGAGAACGTCCTTGTTGAAGTCACAGACTGCAACGCTTCCTGCTCTCAGGTACAACTTGAGAACGTCCTTGTCGAAGTCACAGACTGCGACGCTACCGCTCTCAGGTGCAGCTTGAGAACGTCCTTGTTGAAGTCACAGACTGCAACGCTTCCTGCTCTCAGGTACAGCTTGAGAACGTCCTTGTCGAAGTCAAGACTGCAACGCTACCTGCTCTCAGGTACAGCTTGAGAACGTCCTTGTTGAAGTCACAGACTGCAACGCTTCCTGCTCTCAGGTACAGCTTGAGAACGTCCTCGCCGAAGTCCCCAGACTGCGGCATCCTTTCTCTTACTTTCTCTTCACTTCCCCTATTCTAAAATCCTTCTAGCTCTCAGGTACAGCTTGAGGACTTCCTCGCCGAAGTTTCTATACTGCGGCATCCTTTCTCTTTCTCTTTCTTCACTTTCCCTATTCTAAAATCCTTCCAGCTCTCGGGTACAGCTTAAGAACGTCCTTGTCGAAGTCACAGACTGCGACGCTTCCTGCTCTCAGGTACAGCTTGAGAACGTCCTTGTCGAAGTCACAGACTGCGACGCTTCCCGCTCTCAGGTGCAGCTTGAGAACTTCCTTGTTGAAGTCACAGACTGCAACGCTTCCTGCTCTCAGGTACAACTTGAGAACGTCCTTGTCGAAGTCACAGACTGCGACGCTTCCTGCTCTCAGGTACAGCTTGAGAACGTCCTTGTCGAAGTCACAGACTGCGACGCTTCCTGCTCTCAGGTACAGCTCGAGAACGTCCTTGTCGAAGTCACAGACTGCGACGCTTCCCACTCTCAGGTGCAGCTTGAGAACGTCCTTGTTGAAGTCACAGACTGCAACGCTTCCTGCTCTCAGGTACAACTTGAGAACGTCCTTGTCGAAGTCAAAGACTGCGACGCTTCCCACTCTCAGGTGCAGCTTGAGAACGTCCTTGTCGAAGTCACAGACTGCGACGCTTCCTGCTCTCAGGTACAGCTTGAGAACGTCCTTGTCGAAATATGAAGTCCCCAGACTGCGGCATCCTTCTCTTACTTTCTCTTCACTTCCCCTATTCTATAATCCTTCTAGCTCTCAGGTACAGCTTGAGGACTTCCTCGCCGAAGTTTCTAGACTGCGGCATCCTTTCTCTTTCTCTCTCTTCACTTTCCCTATTCTAAAATCCTTCCAGCTCTCAGGTACAGCTTAAGAACGTCCTTGTCGAAGTCACAGACTGCGACGCTTCCTGCTCTCAGGTACAGCTTGAGAACGTCCTTGTCGAAGTCACAGACTGCGACGCTTCCCGCTCTCAGGTGCAGCTTGAGAACGTCCTTGTTGAAGTCACAGACTGCAACGCTTCCTGCTCTCAGGTACAACTTGAGAACGTCCTTGTCGAAGTCAAAGACTGCGACGCTTCCCACTCTCAGGTGCAGCTTGAGAACGTCCTTGTCGAAGTCACAGACTGCGACGCTTCCTGCTCTCAGGTACAGCTTGAGAACGTCCTTGTCGAAGTCACAGACTGCGACGCTTCCCGCTCTCAGGTGCAGCTTGAGAACGTCCTTGTTGAAGTCACAGACTGCAACGTTTCCTGCTCTCAGGTACAGCTTGAGAGCGTCCTTGTCGAAGTCAAAGACTGCGACGCTAGCTGCTCTCAGGTACAGCTTGAGAACGTCCTTGTTGAAGTCACAGAGTGCAATGCTTCCTGCTCTCAGGTACAGCTTGAGAACGTCCTCGCCGAAGTCCCCAGACTGCGGCATCCTTTCTCTTACTTTCTCTTCACTTTCCCTATTCTATAATCCTTCTAGCTCTCAGGTACAGCTTGAGGACTCCCTCGCCGAAGTTTCTAGACTGCGGCATCCTTTCTCTTACTTTCTCTTCACTTTCCCTATTCTATTGTCCTTCTAGCTCTCAGGTACAGCTTGAGAACGTCCTCGCCGAAGTCCCCAGACTGTGGCATCCTTTCTCTTACTTTCTCTTCACTTTCCCTATTCTATAATCCTTCTAGCCCTCAGGTACAGCTTGAGGACTTCCTCGCCGAAGTTTCTAGACTGCGGCATCCTTTCTCTTCCTCTCTCTTCACTTTCCCTATTCTAAAATCCTTCCAGCTCTCAGGTACAGCTTGAGAACGTCCTTGTCAAAGTCACAGACTGCGACGCTTCCTGCTCTCAGGTACAGCTTGAGAACGTCCTTGTCGAAGTCACAGACTGCGACGCTTCCCGCTTTCAGGTGCAGCTTGAGAACGTCCTTGTTGAAGTCACAGACTGCAACGCTTCCTGCTCTCAGGTACAACTTGAGAACGTCCTTGTCGAAGTCACAGACTGCGACGCTTCCCACTCTCAGGTGCAGCTTGAGAACGTCCTGTCGAAGTCACAGACTGCGACGCTTCCTGCTCTCAGGTACAGCTTGAGAACGTCCTTGTCGAAGTCACAGACTGCGACGCTTCCCGCTCTCAGGTGCAGCTTGAGAACGTCCTTGTTGAAGTCACAGACTGCAACGCTTCCTGCTCTCAGTACAGCTTGAGAACGTCCTTGTCGAAGTCAAAGACTGCGACGCTACCTGCTCTCAGGTACAGCTTGAGAACGTCCTTGTTGAAGTCACAGACTGCAACGCTTCCTGCTCTCAGGTACAGCTTGAGAACGTCCTCGCCGAAGTCCCCAGACTGCGGCATCCTTTCTCTTACTTCCTCTTCACTTTCCCTATTCTATAATCCTTCTAGCTCTCAGGTACAGCTTGAGAACGTCCTCGCCGAAGTCCCCAGACTGTGGCATCCTTTCTCTTACTTTCTCTTCACTTTCCCTATTCTATAGTCCTTCTAGCTCTCAGGTACAGCTTGAGAACGTCCTCGCCATAGTCCCCAGACTGCGGCATCCTTTCTCTTACTTTCTCTTCACTTTCCCTTTTCTATAATCCTTCTAGCTCTCAGGTACAGCTTGAGGACTTTCTCGCCGAAGTTTCTAGACTGCGGCATCCTTTCTCTTACTTTCTCTTCACTTTCCCTATTCTATTGTCCTTCTAGCTCTCAGGTACAGCTTGAGAACGTCCTCGCCGAAGTCCCCAGACTGCGGCATCCTTTCTCTTACTTTCTCTTCACTTTCCCTATTCTATAATCCTTCTAGCTCTCAGGTACAGCTTGAGGACTTCCTCGCCGAAGTTTCTAGACTGCGGCATCCTTTCTCTTTCTCTCTCTTCACTTTCCCTATTCTAGAATCCTTCCAGCTCTCAGGTACAGCTTGAGAACGTCCTTGTCGAAGTCACAGACTGCGACGCTTCCTGCTCTCAGGTACAGCTTGAGAACGTCCTTGTCGAAGTCACAGACTGCGACGCTTCCCGCTTTCAGGTGCAGCTTGAGAACGTCCTTGTTGAAGTCACAGACTGCAACGCTTCCTGCTCTCAGGTACAACTTGAGAACGTCCTTGTCGAAGTCACAGACTGCGACGCTTCCCACTCTCAGGTGCAGCTTGAGAACGTCCTTGTCAAAGTCACAGACTGCGACGCTTCCTGCTCTCAGGTACAGCTTGAGAACGTCCTTGTCGAAGTCACAGACTGCGACGCTTCCCGCTCTCAGGTGCAGCTTGAGAACGTCCTTGTTGAAGTCACAGACTGCAACGCTTCCTGCTCTCAGGTACAGCTTGAGAACGTCCTTGTCGAAGTCAAAGACTGCGACGCTACCTGCTCTCAGGTACAGCTTGAGAACGTCCTTGTTGAAGTCACAGACTGCAACGCTTCCTGCTCTCAGGTACAGCTTGAGAACGTCCTCGCCGAAGTCCCCAGACTGCGGCATCCTTTCTCTTACTTCCTCTTCACTTTCCCTATTCTATAATCCTTCTAGCTCTCAGGTACAGCTTGAGAACGTCCTCGCCGAAGTCCCCAGACTGTGGCATCCTTTCTCTTACTTTCTCTTCACTTTCCCTATTCTATAGTCCTTCTAGCTCTCAGGTACAGCTTGAGAACGTCCTCGCCATAGTCCCCAGACTGCGGCATCCTTTCTCTTACTTTCTCTTCACTTTCCCTTTTCTATAATCCTTCTAGCTCTCAGGTACAGCTTGAGGACTTCCTCGCCGAAGTTTCTAGACTGCGGCATCCTTTCTCTTTCTCTCTCTTCACTTTCCCTATTCTAGAATCCTTCCAGCTCTCAGGTACAGCTTGAGAACGTCCTTGTCAAAGTCACAGACTGCGACGCTTCCTGCTCTCAGGTACAGCTTGAGAACGTCCTTGTCGAAGTCACAGACTGCCCTTTCCCGCTCTCAGGTGCAGCTCGAGAACGTACTTGTTGAAGTCACAGACTGCAACGCTTCCTGCTCTCAGGTACAACTTGAGAAAGTCCTTGTCGAAGTCACAGACTGCGATGCTTCCCACTCTCAGGTGCAGCTTGAGAACGTCCTTGTCGAAGTCACAGACTGCGATGCTTCCTGCTCTCAGGTACAGCTTGAGAACGTCCTTGTCGAAGTCACAGACTGCGACGCTTCCCGCTCTCAGGTGCAGCTTGAGAACGTCCTTGTTGAAGTCACAGACTGCAACGCTTCCTGCTCTCAGGTACAACTTGAGAACGTCCTTGTCGAAGTCAAAGACTGCGACGCTACCTGCTCTCAGGTACAGCTTGAGAACGTCCTTGTTGAAGTCACAGACTGCAACGCTTCCTGCTCTCAGGTACAGCTTGAGAACGTCCTCGCCGAAGTCCCCAGACTGCGGCATCCTTTCTCTTACTTTCTCTTCACTTTCCCTATTCTATAATCCTTCTAGCTCTCAGGTACAGCTTGAGAACGTCCTCGCCGAAGTCCCCAGACTGCGGCATCCTTTCTCTTACTTTCTCTTCACTTTCCCTATTCTATAGTCCTTCTAGCTCTCAGGTACAGCTTGAGAACGTCCTCGCCGAAGTCCCCAGACTGCGGCATCCTTTCTCTTACTTTCTCTTCACTTTCCCTATTCTATAATCCTTCTAGCTCTCAGGTACAGCTTGAGGACTTCCTCGCCGAAGTTTCTAGACTGCGGCATCCTTTCTCTTTCTCTCTCTTCACTTTCCCTATTCTAAAATCCTTCCAGATCTCAGGTACAGCTTGAGAACGTCCTTGTCAAAGTCACAGACTGCGACGCTTCCTGCTCTCAGGTACAGCTTGAGAACGTCCTTGTCGAAGTCACAGACTGCCCTTTCCCGCTCTCAGGTGCAGCTTGAGAACGTCCTTGTTGAAGTCACAGACTGCAACGCTTCCTGCTCTCAGGTACAACTTGAGAAAGTCCTTGTCGAAGTCACAGACTGCGACGCTTCCCACTCTCAGGTGCAGCTTGAGAACGTCCTTGTCGAAGTCACAGACTGCGACGCTTCCTGCTCTCAGGTACAGCTTGAGAACGTCCTTGTCGAAGTCACAGACTGCGACGCTTCCCGCTTTCAGGTGCAGCTTGAGAACGTCCTTGTTGAAGTCACAGACTGCAACGCTTCCTGCTCTCAGGTACAACTTGAGAACGTCCTTGTCGAAGTCACAGACTGCGACGCTTCCCACTCTCAGGTGCAGCTTGAGAACGTCCTTGTCAAAGTCACAGACTGCGACGCTTCCTGCTCTCAGGTACAGCTTGAGAACGTCCTCGATGAAGTCCCCAGACTGCGGCATCCTTTCTCTTACTTTCTCTTCACTTCCCCTATTCTATAATCCTTCTAGCTCTCAGGTACAGCTTGAGGACTTCCTCGCCGAAGTTTCTAGACTGCGGCATCCTTTCTCTTTCTCTCTCTTCACTTTCCCTATTCTAAAATCCTTCCAGCTCTCAGGTACAGCTTAAGAACGTCCTTGTCGAAGTCACAGACTGCGACGCTTCCTGCTCTCAGGTACAGCTCGAGAACGTCCTTGTCGAAGTCACAGACTGCTCTCTTCACTTTCCCTTTTCTATAATCCTTCTAGCTCTCAGGTACAGCTTGAGGACTTTCTCGCCGAAGTTTCTAGACTGCGGCATCCTTTCTCTTACTTTCTCTTCACTTTCCCTATTCTATTGTCCTTCTAGCTCTCAGGTACAGCTTGAGAACGTCCTCGCCGAAGTCCCCAGACTGCGGCATCCTTTCTCTTACTTTCTCTTCACTTTCCCTATTCTATAATCCTTCTAGCTCTCAGGTACAGCTTGAGGACTTCCTCGCCGAAGTTTCTAGACTGCGGCATCCTTTCTCTTTCTCTCTCTTCACTTTCCCTATTCTAGAATCCTTCCAGCTCTCAGGTACAGCTTGAGAACGTCCTTGTCAAAGTCACAGACTGCGACGCTTCCTGCTCTCAGGTACAGCTTGAGAACGTCCTTGTCGAAGTCACAGACTGCCCTTTCCCGCTCTCAGGTGCAGCTCGAGAACGTACTTGTTGAAGTCACAGACTGCAACGCTTCCTGCTCTCAGGTACAACTTGAGAAAGTCCTTGTCGAAGTCACAGACTGCGACGCTTCCCACTATTAGGTGCAGCTTGAGAACGTCCTTGTCGAAGTCACAGACTGCGATGCTTCCTGCTCTCAGGTACAGCTTGAAAACGTCCTTGTCGAAGTCACAGACTGCGACGCTTCCCGCTCTCAGGTGCAGCTTGAGAACGTCCTTGTTGAAGTCACAGACTGCAACGCTTCCTGCTCTCAGGTACAGCTTGAGAACGTCCTTGTCGAAGTCAAAGACTGCGACGCTACCTGCTCTCAGGTACAGCTTGAGAACGTCCTTGTTGAAGTCACAGACTGCAACGCTTCCTGCTCTCAGGTACAGCTTGAGAACGTCCTCGCCGAAGTCCCCAGACTGCGGCATCCTTTCTCTTACTTTCTCTTCACTTCCCCTATTCTATAATCCTTCTAGCTCTCAGGTACAGCTTGAGGACTTCCTCGCCGAAGTTTCTAGACTGCGGCATCCTTTCTCTTTCTCTCTCTTCACTTTCCCTATTCTAAAATCCTTCCAGCTCTCAGGTACAGCTTAAGAACGTCCTTGTCGAAGTCACAGACTGCGACGCTTCCTGCTCTCAGGTACAGCTCGAGAACGTCCTTGTCGAAGTAACAGACTGCGACGCTTCCCGCTCTCAGGTGCAGCTTGAGAACGTCCTTGTTGAAGTCACAGACTGCAACGCTTCCTGCTCTCAGGTACAACTTGAGAACGTCCTTGTCGAAGTCACAGACTGCGACGCTTCCCACTCTCAGGTGCAGCTTGAGAACGTCCTTGTTGAAGTCACAGACTGCAACGCTTCCTGCTCTCAGGTACAACTTGAGAACGTCCTTGTCGAAGTCACAGACTGCGATGCTTCCCACTCTCAGGTGCAGCTTGAGAACGTCCTTGTCAAAGTCACAGACTGCGACGCTTCCTGCTCTCAGGTACAGCTTGAGAACGTCCTTGTCGAAGTCACAGACTGCGACGCTTCCCGCTCTCAGGTGCAGCTTGAGAACGTCCTTGTTGAAGTCACAGACTGCAACGCTTCCTGCTCTCAGGTACAGCTTGAGAACGTCCTTGTCGAAGTCAAGACTGCGACGCTACCTGCTCTCAGGTACAGCTTGAGAACGTCCTTGTTGAAGTCACAGACTGCAACGCTTCCTGCTCTCAGGTACAGCTTGAGAACGTCCTCGCCGAAGTCCCCAGACTGCGGCATCCTTTCTCTTACTACCTCTTCACTTTCCCTATTCTATAATCCTTCTAGCTCTCAGGTACAGCTTGAGAACGTCCTCGCCGAAGTCCCCAGACTGTGGCATCCTTTCTCTTACTTTCTCTTCACTTTCCCTATTCTATAGTCCTTCTAGCTCTCAGGTACAGCTTGAGAACGTCCTCGCCGTAGTCCCTAGACTGCGGCATCCTTCTCTTACTTTCTCTTCACTTTCCCTTTTCTATAATCCTTCTCGCTCTCAGGTACAGCTTGAGACTTCCTCGCCGAAGTTTCTAGACTGCGGCATCCTTTCTCTTACTTTCTCTTCACTTTCCCTATTCTATTGTCCTTCTAGCTCTCAGGTACAGCTTGAGAACGTCCTCGCCGAAGTCCCCAGACTGCGGCATCCTTCTCTTACTTTCTCTTCACTTCCCCTATTCTATAATCTTTCTAGCTCTCAGGTACAGCTTGAGGACTTCCTCGCCGAAGTTTCTAGACTGCGGCATCCTTTCTCTTTCTCTCTCTTCACTTTCCTATTCTAAAATCCTTCCAGCTCTCAGGTACAGCTTGAGAACGTCCTTGTCAAAGTCACAGACTGCGACGCTTCCTGCTCTCAGGTACAGCTTGAGAACGTCCTTGTCGAAGTCACAGACTGCCCTTTCCCGCTCTCAGGTGCAGCTCGAGAACGTCCTTGTTGAAGTCACAGACTGCAACGCTTCCTGCTCTCAGGTACAACTTGAGAAAGTCCTTGTCGAAGTCACAGACTGCGACGCTTCCCACTCTCAGGTGCAGCTTGAGAACGTCCTTGTCGAAGTCACAGACTGCGACGCTTCCTGCTCTCAGGTACAGCTTGAGAACGTCCTTGTCGAAGTCACAGACTGCGACGCTTCCCGCTTTCAGGTGCAGCTTGAGAACGTCCTTGTTGAAGTCACAGACTGCAACGCTTCCTGCTCTCAGGTACAACTTGAGAACGTCCTTGTCGAAGTCACAGACTGCGACGCTTCCCACTCTCAGGTGCAGCTTGAGAACGTCCTTGTCAAAGTCACAGACTGCGACGCTTCCTGCTCTCAGGTACAGCTTGAGAACGTCCTTGTCAAAGTCAAAGACTGCGACGCTACCTGCTCTCAGGTACAGCTTGAGAACGTCCTTGTTGAAGTCACAGACTGCAACGCTTCCTGCTCTCAG
This sequence comes from Nilaparvata lugens, assembly GCF_014356525.2. Lineage (NCBI taxonomy): Eukaryota > Metazoa > Arthropoda > Insecta > Hemiptera > Delphacidae > Nilaparvata > Nilaparvata lugens. Next base: position 54,356,526 of record NC_052518.1, read on the forward strand.
GTACAGCTTGAGAACGTCCTCGTCGAAGTCACAGACTGCGACGCTTCCCGCTCTCAGGTGCAGCTTGAGAACGTCCTTGTCAAAGTCACAGACTGCGACGCTTCCTGCTCTCAGGTACAGCTTGAGAACGTCCTTGTCGAAGTCACAGACTGCGACGCTTCCCGCTCTCAGGTGCAGCTTGAGAACGTCCTTGTTGAAGTCACAGACTGCAACGCTTCCTGCTCTCAGGTACAGCTTGAGAACGTCCTTGTCGAAGTCAAAGACTGCGACGCTACCTGCTCTCAGGTACAGCTTGAGAACGTCCTTGTTGAAGTCACAGACTGCAACGCTTCCTGCTCTCAGGTACAGCTTGAGAACGTCCTTGTCGAAGTCACAGACTGCGACGCTTCCCGCTCTCAGGTACAGCTTGAGAACGTCCTTGTTGAAGTCACAGACTGCAACGCTTCCTGCTCTCAGGTACAGCTTGAGAACGTCCTTGTCGAAGTCAAAGACTGCGACGCTACCTGCTCTCAGGTACAGCTTGAGAACGTCCTTGTTGAAGTCACAGACTGCAATGCTTCCTGCTCTCAGGTACAGCTTGAGAACGTCCTCGCCGAAGTCCCCAGACTGCGGCATCCTTTCTCTTACTTTCTCTTCACTTTCCCTATTCTATAATCCTTCTAGCTCTCAGGTACAGCTTGAGGACTCCCTCGCCGAAGTTTCTAGACTGCGGCATCCTTTCTCTTACTTTCTCTTCACTTTCCCTATTCTATTGTCCTTCTAGCTCTCAGGTACAGCTTGAGAACGTCCTCGCCGAAGTCCCCAGACTGCGGCATCCTTTCTCTTACTTTCTCTTCACTTTCCCTATTCTATAAACCTTCTAGCTCTCAGGTACAGCTTGAGGACTTCCTTGCCAAAGTTTCTAGACTGCGGCATCCTTTCTCTTTCTCTCTCTTCACTTTCCCTATTCTAAAATCCTTCCAGCTCTCAGGTACAGCTTGAGAACGTCCTTGTTGAAGTCACAGACTGCAACGCTTCCTGCTTTCAGGTACAACTTGAGAAAGTCCTTGTCGAAGTCACAGACTGCGACGCTTCCCACTCTCAGGTGCAGCTTGAGAACGTCATTGTCGAAGTCACAGACTGCGACGCTTCCTGCTCTCAGGTACAGCTTGAGAACGTCCTTGTCGAAGTCACAGACTGCGACGCTTCCCGCTCTCAGGTGCAGCTTGAGAACGTCCTTGTTGAAGTCACAGACTGCAACGCTTCCTGCTCTCAGGTACAGCTTGAGAACGTCCTTGTTGAAGTCAAAGACTGCGACGCTACCTGCTCTCAGGTACAGCTTGAGAACGTCCTTGTTGAAGTCACAGACTGCAACGCTTCCTGCTCTCAGGTACAGCTTGAGAACGTCCTCGCCGAAGTCCCCAGACTGCGGCATCCTTTCTCTTACTTTCTCTTCACTTCCCCTATTCTATAATCCTTCTAGCTCTCAGGTACAGCTTGAGGACTTCCTCGCCGAAGTTTCTAGACTGCGGCATCCTTTCTCTTTCTCTCTCTTCACTTTCCCTATTCTAAAATCCTTCCAGCTCTCAGGTACAGCTTAAGAACGTCCTTGTCGAAGTCACAGACTGCGACGCTTCCTGCTCTCAGGTACAGCTTGAGAACGTCCTTGTCAAAGTCACAGACTGCGACGCTTCCCGCTCTCAGGTGCAGCTTGAGAACGTCCTTGTTGAAGTCACAGACTGCAACGCTTCCTGCTCTCAGGTACAACTTGAGAACGTCCTTGTCGAAGTCACAGACTGCGACGCTTCCTGCTCTCAGGTACAGCTTGAGAACGTCCTTGTCGAAGTCACAGACTGCGACGCTTCCCGCTCTCAGGTGCAGCTTGAGAACGTCCTTGTTGAAGTCACAGACTGCAATACTTCCTGCTCTCAGGTACAGCTTGAGAACGTCCTCGCCGAAGTCCCCAGACTGCGGCATCCTCTCTCTTGCACACCGACAGCCCGCAGTCTCAGATTGCAAAAACCGTAACAAAAATTCTATAACATTCCTTGTTAAGCTCCATCCTGAGTTCCTCCACCTACAACCTTTATTCCGGGCTTGCAGGTACAGCTTTGCTCGCCGTCAACTCGCAGTTGGTTCAGATTGCGTACTACCTTTACAAATATAATTATTTGTGGGGATCTGATATCCGGATCCGTATCCTTGGTTAAGGATACCTCAATTCTCCCTAACACCCAACCTGAATTCCAAGAGCCGAGGGCCGAATCGGCCAACAACGGCACGGGCACACACACTTCCCTTCAAACTAAATACCTCCCGCCAAAGACAGAGGGTAAAGAATCAGGACAGGGGGAGAAGTGTAGGTCCAGTATCTCCACCAGTCAATACGGTCACCGACCCCGACCCATACCCGGCTGTAGCTAGTCCGCGTCGTAGCAATACTTCGCAATTATTAGATAACCTAGAGGGTGGAATAGGACATACTAATAATATGGTCAGGAATATTTTTTGTTGTCATCATGGATGTTAACAACCCATTTGATTCATAATTGAGCCTATTAATATATTGCATATCATAGGTCCAATAGGCCCAAAAACATAATAATAAAGAGTAGAACCTGATAAGTGAACAATATAAGAGATGCTGAGTATAATTTGAAATCAATTGAGTTATATTGATAATTGTTGAATGTAAATAAATAAATAGGCTATAAACTTTTTCATAACATTTCAATAAAATTAGAGGTTGAATATTTCTGAAATAGCCAAATTATTTCTTTTTTCCATAGTTGAAACTACATAAGGTAATAATTAAATTGAATTTCCTGTTATATTCATAATTTATTGTTAAATCATGTCATTGGACTGAAATTTATTTATAAGATATTAATACATTATTGGAACACATCCTCTTGCACATATTCAGAACTGTCAGTATATAGTAGCATAAGCATGAATATATTATTATTGTATTCGAAACTGTACCTAGAGTTCTAGAGTAATATTATCTACTTACTTTTTTTGATAGGAGAAGATCAAATATTCATGTTATTTGAAAACTAATAAATGACTGAAGAACTGTAAAGAGAACTGGAACTGGAACATTTCACCTAAAGATATGCGAAATGTGGTGCATGATGCATTCTTTTCGACTGAAACACTTATAGAGACTAGAGTAGATGAGTAGACCAAAAACGCACCAAAACGCTTCGATTTCGACAACCTATAGTGAAAAGAATAAGGGATAAGGGTGTGAATAAAGAATAAGGGTGTGAGTGAGTGAATGATGTTGGACAGAGAAAGAGTGGGTGTTGAACAGGGAGTGGACAATGGTGAGGCCTGCCATTACAAAAGAGAAACTGTTTGACAGGAGAACTGAACGAGACTGATATTGTGGCCAAAGCATGCAGTCGAAATCATAAGGAAAGAATGGTAGATGTAGAGGTGTTGGAAGGTAGCGAAAGGGGGTGTGAGACTTGTGCAGGGTAATAAACCTTGACGACCAAAAAGAAAAAAGAGAGGGCAATGATTGATTGATTGATTGATTGAGTACTTTATTTATGTAGATTACAATATATTATATTGGCTCATACACCTATATACAATAGCTTACAATACAGCAAAATTATAGATGAATTTACATAATATAGACTAAGAAAATAATTATTGAACTGTATATGATATGAAAAAGCAATTTGTAATATAATAACTATAGATAATTATATTGTTATGCATCTACATAAAGCACATATGAGCAATATAAAGCAATGTAGAGAAATCTGTGTTGGTTATTTCAAAGTTCTAGAGTCAACATCCTTTTCATGTTCTATTATAATATATTGCACGTGTTACTATTACATATATCCTTCATTCACTAATAAGATGAGCTTTACAGTTTTTCTATAGCTCAATTGGCTACAGTATCTAAATCACAAACAAAAATCGATCATATGAGCACAATATTAAATATAAACATAGATCCAGTTTATTAGTTGTGTTATTGGTTAGTGGAACTGAAGTTGTAAACAAATGAACAAAGAGGAGTCAAGGAAAATAATAGGCTATGAAAGGATCAATGAAGCTGTCTAGGTTATAAAATTTATTGAAATAGTACAAAAAAAAGAAGCGTTTGTGCATTTACTGATGAAGTAGAAAACCAGATATTACTCGAACTCTAAGCTCATTCAACTTCAAGACAAAGTTGGAAATTCGAATCAAACAAGTTATATTTCATGCATAATTGAATAATCGAACCGATTATGAATGAATTATTCCTGAGAAAAAACCATGTTCCATGCTTTAATATTGAAAATCGTTCTGTATTCCTAAAAATATCAAGCCTTTGATGTCTACAATCTGAGGATGAAAAAGAGAAACCTACATGATGCAAAGTATTCTTGGATATTATGATCAGTTTTCCAGATGTATATTAGTTTTAATGGAAAGTATAATACTTATATCTCTTGCTACGATATCAAAGAAAGTACAGAATACTGATACCTACATGATGCAAAGTATTCTCAGTAGTGTATTCTTGCAGACTCTGTGCTCCAATCACAGAGCAGTATTTTAATTAGGGGGCGGAGCCTAAGCCCCCAAGGGGGCTCCAAGCCCCGCCCAAATCCCCCCCGCGCTCCACGCGGGAAAACTCCATTTTATAAACCCTCGCCTGGACCAGTTCTCCCACCGATATGAAAACCGCCATTTTAGTTCAAGTATTTATTTGAAAAAAACAAATTTATGGGCGTACCAATTGTAGAATCCCCCTCCAATCAATCCCCCACGCTTCGTGCGAGAAGCCTAAACCTCCCACTAGAAGACCTCCATTTTTGTTCAAGTACTTATTTTAAAAAAATATGTAGACATATCACTTGCAAGATCCTCCTTCCAAACAAGCCCCCCCTACCTTCCCCTATGCCGCCACCCCCGCTGCCCTGCTACTTGCAGAATATCTTATAGCTTTGAAGCTTGATGTTTATTACTTTACCGGTTATGTAATGTAAGTAGATTGATGGTTTTATTTCTTGCATTAGAAAAAGTGTATAGCAAAAAGTGTGTAGTATTACTTCTTATCTATAGAAGGAGCATGTATGGAATGTTGTTTTAACAATGAATGGAACTCTACGCTGATGTACTCTGGAATGTTGTTTTGACGCTGCTCCGCGCGAGAAGCAGAAAGAAAGCTTGTTTACATCTGTACTGACCTACCCTACTAACTCAAACAGGTTCTCAGTTTCTTGTTCACATCAAGACCTAGTCTTTTTATTGTTCAGTCATATTATTATAGTCATCATATCTTTTCAAGAGTCTAGTTTGGAGTGGTCTATTTAAAAGTGTCTCATCATATTTCACCTCAGGTTCTGAAATGTTAATCATTTTAAAAAACTCATTTATTATGTGATAATCTGGTAGCCCCCTCTCTTGTAGACTCTTTCAATCGAATGTTTTTGATGCAGTAAGACACTTACTAATTAAATAATAAGTAAATTTTAATATTTCTGTGTTGAGTTTTTCTATGAAAATATTATTATCAAAAATTATATCACCCATGCTATCTTTCACAACTTGTAGCATCGTATTTAGATCTCCAATACTAACAAGTTGTGCTCTCTCAATATAAAACTCTTTTCTTGATATAAAATTCGATTTCTCATTATTACTTATATATGCTGAATTTAATTTCTCCTGAAAATCTCTGTTTTCATATACTAATTCTGGAAAAATACTTTTAATTGTTTCTACTGTAGTATTCAAATTTTCTAAGCTTACCAATGTTGCTTTCTCAATATTAAACTCTTTTCTTGATATAAAATTCGATTTCTCATTATTACTTATATATGCTGAATTTAATTTCTCCTGAAAATCTGTATTTTCATATACTAATTCTGGAAAAATACTTTTAATTGTTTCTTCTGTTGTATTTAAATTTTCTAAGCTTAACAATGTTGCTTTTTCAATATTAAACTCTTTTCTTGATATAAAATTCGATTTCTCATTATCAAACAAATCTCTTACAGCTGCTTTGAAGTTTAACTGAATATTTTTAATTTCCTTTTCTAGCAGATCTACTTTAGAATTACTTGTATTTATCATATTAGTTCTATACTGATTAGCAGAATTCCTGTTAATAAGCATTCGTCCAAACTTATCAATACTCATTATTATAATCTTGCTTATATTATATATCCAAACTCACGTAGTTCTTCAACGATACTAGCGATCTCAACTTGATGACTGTCATGACCTGTCTGTTGTGATCTCATCAACAAGCCTAACCTTGAAATAAGCTCATTTACATCATCCCAATAAATATAAGTACGGTTTGCATTCATGTTCTTAATAAAAGTTAGACCTTTACCTTTCTTTAATCGTGAACTTTGTCGTTGCGTAGGAAACAGTAGTCTATGAATTAATTTCGATTTCATACCATTTACACGTTTTAAATTCCTGTTAGAGGTAAGATGTGCGTCTGTAAACAATAATAGCCTTTTATATTTCTTGAAATCATTAGTTTTTATAAGGTTAATATCTGGTTTACTTTTAAATAGTAATTCCAGCTGTAGGGTGACTGCACCAGTAGTAGGCACTCGCCCAGTAGTAGGCACTCCAGTAATAAGTCTATAAAACAAGAAATTCAAACAGCTGATTGATTTGAATTTACCGCCATTCAACACCCTAATATATTCAGCATATGTTCAGAAATTTTCACCATGATCTTGTAAGCAGTTCTTAGGTTATGTTCATTGTAGCTGTATCCTGTCTGGAAACACATGGTCACTAACTGATTTGCTAAGAAGGTGAGTCCAATTCTTTATTTTTTATACCTAAGTTTGTTACTTTTTCTGTACTTTTTCAACTCGATAGCAGATCTTACATACTATTTTAATGATAGAAAATGCCAGAAAACATTTTAATATTGAAATTGCTAAGTATATTGTATGCCTACTACAGGGCCATCAAATTGTAAGATATTCTAGTAGTAGGCACAAGTGCCTACTAATGGAAAAATGTATACTACTGTATTAAACACATATTTTTCATCAGTTTTTAATTTGGATTTGGAATAGACTGGTTATCGAATTTTATTCAGAAAATAAGCAGTTCCAATAGTAGGCAGGGGTGACTACTTCTGGATCATGATGTTGCCTACTACTGGAACATGAACTTTTCACAGTACCTTAGCTTATATACTGTGCTATATTAGGCTATCTATTCATCCATTTATTTATTCAAGTTGATACAAATACTGTGATTAGGAAAGGAAAAACCAGCAATTGCTCAAAACTCAATAAATACATAATAAATAGTCCAAATAGTCAGGTTATGTTCAAATTTTTATTCCTTGCAAAGGTTTCCACTCTATCCAAGAGAAGATAATACAAAAGTAATCACCATGTGTTATGTAAATATAGGCCTTGTTAATTTCTTCTCAGATTCATACATTCATCTAAATAATAACTGGAAAATTATTTCTATTATTTACAGATCTAACACCATGCCTCCTGTGAAGGGAAAAATGTGGGCATACACTCAGGAAGCATTGCTGGCTGCAGTTGAAGATGTTTGAAGAGGAATGCCTATATCATCAACTGCAAAACGTCATAATGTCCCTCGTCAGACACTCGACTACAAAGTGAAGGGTAAGACTCCCTTGACTCGAAGAATGGGGCCTAAAAGTACACTCAACGAAGAAGAAGAAGAAGGAGTGCTGGTACTATGGATAAAGACAATGGCTGCAAGAGGATTTCCTGTCACCACAGCACAGCTCATAGAGAGTGTTCAGCATTTGATTAAAAAGTTGGGTAGGGAAAATCCTTTTAAAGAAGGTAAGCCTGGTAGGAAGTGGTTGAAACTATTTATGCAGAGACATCCTACAATCACTAACAGAATCTCTGAGAATCTCACCATGAGCAGAGCCTCTGTTACAAAGCAGTACATTACAAAATGGTTCAACGAAGTGGAAAGTTTCTTGAAAGAAAAATCCTATTTTGAAATATTGAATGACTCAAATCGTGTGTTCAATGGAGATGAATCAGCATTTTTCCTTAATCCCAAAGGAAATCGAGTCCTTGCCCCAAAAGGAGCAAAATCGGTTCATCTCACAGTCAATTCAGATGACAAAGAATGTCTGACCGTTCTTATAACAGTGAGTGCATCTAGTTTACTGGCTCCTCCCATGGTGGTGTTTAAATATGAACGTGTCCCAAATATTATTGTTGAAAGTGTGCCTTCTGGTTGGGGTTTGGGGAAAACTGAGAGTGGGTGGATGACAAGAGCAACGTTCTTCGAATACATCACAAATATCTTCCACCCATGGCTCATCAAAGAACAAATCACTTTGCCAGTGATATTATTTGTGGATGGACATACGTCTCATTTGATCCTACAGTTAAGTGAATTCTGTGAGCAAAATGGGATCATTCTTATTGCTCTTCCTCCAAATACTACGCATTTCATGTAGCCAATGGATGTTGCAGTATTTTGTGGGTTGAAAGAAGCATGGAAGGTTCAAACACATGACTGGAGAGTGAAAAATATTGAAAAGCCCACCATCAAAAAAGAACATTTCTCTCCTCTCTTGAAACGTGTTTTGGACGAAAATATCACTGTGCCCATGGTAAGCAATGGATTCAGGAAGTGTGGGCTTGTACCCTGGAACATTGATGCAGTATCCTATTTTGAAAATAAAATGCAAGATCCCTCAACAACAAAACATCAAATCAATTTAAGGGATACTGAAATTGCACTTTCAGTTCTTGAAAAGCATATTGGGGCAGAAAAACTTTTATCTTTCAAAAAGGAGGAGAATTGGAGTGGACCAACGGAGGATACATCACTTTTCAATTTTTGGAGGAGTATGACAACTGAAATACTCAAGAATCGTACTGGAATTGAAACACCTGTAATGGAGCAAGAGGAAACCATTCATGACAACAGCACTGCAACTATCAGTGAACCAAATAATGATTCTCCAGTTCAACCAGACTTCAATTCAGATTTTCCGACAGTTTCCAAAACAAAACCTGCAGATGAAAGCGTTTCCATCAGTGGACTAGATGATTCAGTTGGATACAATGAACCCCAAAATGAGATAGTTACAACGGCAAACTTACTTCCTAGTCCATTCAAGAAATCTCTTATTTGGCCAGTAGAAGAGACAAGGAACAAGAAAAAACAACAATGAGAACGGATACCCAGTGTTGTCTCTTCAGATCAGTACAGATTGTTTATTAAAAAGAAGGAAGAAAAGAAGAAGGATGAAGAAGATAAAAAAAGAGAGAGGGCATTGGAGCGTGAGCGGAAAAAGAGAGAAAAAGAGGAGCTGAAAAAGGAAAAAGAAGAAGAGAGGAAGAAGAAAAAAGAACAGACTAGGAAACCAGCTAAACGGAAAAATCAGATGAAGAATAGGCCTAAACCAACCCAAAAGAGAAGGAGGAAGCACATAACTTCATCCTCAGAAGACGAAGAAGAAGAAGAATGGGAACCAACTGATGTGGAGGAGATTAGTGATGAAGATTCTTCTCCATTAGATGAGCTTCATTTTCAAAGCACTGATGGCAATGAAATTCCTGAATCATTCATCATCGATCAAATAGAGAATGAGGAGCTTGAGAATGAGGTGGATCAACAGTCCTTGATGATGGATGAAAATGGAGAACATGAGATTGAAGAGCTCGAAAAACAATTGGATGAAATAATGTGTGATGACTACAATGCACAAGATGAGTTGAAAGAACTAACAGTAGGAGTGATTGATAATGCTGATATAGGTTTAATTGTTCCTGAAAATTCACCACTTGCTCCACAAACCAACAAGATTGAAATTGATGAACCAGTTGATGATAACAGCAATGTAATAATAGAAGACTTGCAGTCCAATTTCGCAATTGTTCAAATTCAGCGAAAAACTAAAATTATGAGAACCCCATGTAAAATTATAAGTACCAGTAGTGATGAGTCTTCAGTAAAAGTGATCCCCTTGCTGAGCTGTAATAGAATGAAGGATGTGTTTGAATATGGCAAAACAAAGTGTAATGTGCGTCAAGAATTAATTTCAACCAAACTTCCAAAACCTGACATTTTTGGTGAAGGGAAACTCAAATTTTCTTATAGCTTGGAAGTAGACTAGCTAATAATATTGTACGTAGACTTTGACTAGGTAGGCTATGTAGAGCAAGTAGGCTATCTACTTGGAATTTGTTGTCAAGTTTAATGAATTGTTGTTGTTTAATAAATTAGCTTATTGTTTAGTTATTTTTATTAGTAATTGTTAGTTATTGTTCAATTGGTTAGTAAGCTTATTTTTCCACTGATGATTGTCTTATTATAAACTGATATTAGTCAGGAGGAATCATCAATTCATTCTAATTCTGAAGTCTCCAAATTCTTTAGAATTCATAATCCAACAATATATATTGGTAATCTGTAGATGAACTGGAAAATTATGATTTTATATTTTGAATTTTTGTATTAGGATAGACTGTTTGAATTTCTGTGTGTAGCCTAATGTCACTTGGAAGCTTCTATAATTTTAATTTTTATTGGACTATGGATTTAAAACGGTGTTGTCATCACATTTTCTAATTATTGAAACAATTATATTATATATCACTATCATATCTATAAGGTAAATCGCATTTTTGAATTATTGTTATGTGATTTTAAAATGAATGAACTTCAACCTTAGCATAATGAATAAAATTCCGTTCATGATACATATGCCTACTTTTGTTACATTCCCCTGCCTACTACTAGAGTTGAAGTGCTTACTATTGGTGAAAAAGCATAACATCAAATAAAATTATTTAAAAATTAATTATGATTCATAGCTTATCAAATATCAAATGAGGTAGCTAAAGAAAGTTTTGACAAATATAGCAAAGATAGAAAGTTTAGAATTTGATGAAAAATAATACTTCAATGTTGAATTAAAGCAGAAAATTTTGTTAAAGTGCCTACTACTGGTGCAGTCACCCTACTGATTCTCCTATAACTAAATAATCATTATTAAATATTAATGGTATCTTTCTACCCATATAGTAAGAACTTGTATACTTATCAAATTGTATTCCATACATTACTGATTTACGTTTCAAATCATGAAACTCACTAATATACTTATCTAACATGATGCTTAGTGGTGTTAATTTATGAGTAAAGCTAGTCTCATCGTACACTATTCTACTATCATCTCCCTCATTATTCCTTTCCTCTCCCTCATCCTGCTCAAATCTCTCTTGTTTCATATGAACTGAACTATGTCTTTCACCTTCTTCTTCTTCTTCCTCTTCATCTTCCTCTTCTCCTTCTTCATCTGATGAGATTTCATATATATTCTCATCATCACTAATTCCAAATTCTCGATTTTTATCCTCTTCAAATTGTTTCTGTATTTCCAAATTATATTGTTTAATCTGTTCTAATGGTGATATTATTGGCTCGTATTTTTTCTTCAAGTTAACTGCAGTCTCTGATTGTAATCCTTTCAGATTATTATATTTTTTGATTATTGAATTTCTCAAACTTTGTAACTGATTTTCCAATCGATTATCAGCATTCAAATTACTCCTGATTATATTATTATTAACTGATTGACTTATCTTACCTCTATTTTTCCTTCCTTGACTCTTGGTTTTTCTATTTGGTTTCACATGTATATGTTTTCTATCACTCATTTTAAACATTACCTTATGAAGGTTTGTTATTAACTGAAGCCTATCAATGATAGTGTTAACTTAATTAGAATAATTTTCATATGTTAAAAATTTGTTATAAAAACATTTAAATTCTCTCTATACTTTCCATTATGTTTCTCACAGTCTGTAAATATAGAAACAAAATAATGACTTCCCTTAGACCATACCTCTGTACACATGCTTTTAAATTTATTATAATCCATATCAACATTAACAGAATCACAATAAACTAGTTTTAGATTTAAAGGATCCATTTTGAAAATCATCAGAATATTAGCATTATCTCTCAGTTAATGCTTTGGTATGCAAGCATAACATTGAATAAGATAAAGCGTATTCACTCCATTATGTCTTCCCATTGAAAAATAGCTTTTTATTATTGGTAGGTTACTCGTTTGAAGATCATCAAATATAACTAAGCTATCTTTTGCTATTTTGGCTGGATGCGGAATATTAATCGTATCACTTGATTTTATGAACTAAACTCTGCTTAATTTAGAAAATACTTTATCTAGAAATATGTATTTATCTTGTTTCAAACTTTTACTGAATAGATATAGATGTGTGAAGCTAAGTCCATCAGTATTAAAAATTAAATTCAATACTAGATTCGATTTTCCACATCCTGATGGACCTACAATTAATGCTCTAACATTGCTAGGAAATAAACTCCCATGTTTATTTTTATTTTCCTGTTCAGTGGAACAAGAACTAACAACCAATTTATCAAAATCTACTATAGCTAATCCATTTTTATTTTTTGAAATATCTATCTCTTCTACCATAGTATTCTATGTTGCTAGTATGAAGACTTCCTTACTACTGTTCAATCGATTATATGTGTACATACTCAATCAGACTAAACCAGCTTCATACATTATTTGAACTTACTCATACCTTTACAACTAGAGTAGCTTGGTTTAATTCAATAAATCAACATAGAATGAGAAACATTATACAGCATTTATTTTTGATAAATCTTTACATAATTGAAGTATATAGTTTATATTCATCAAATATGGTATACGATAATCAAAAATTTGTACAATATCAACTTTATTTTTCAAACTTTTGTCGATAGTTATAATTATCTTACATTTATTTATTTTAAACTTACAACTAATACATTTATTCCTTAAACCTCTACAAGTATTACTACTACTATTACAATCAATTTTCTCATTCAAAGCTAAAGTATTTAATAGTTTTATTCTCTCCTCAATTAATGAGTTCATCATGATTTCTGTAAAAAAGTTGAATTTATGGTTTATACAACATTGCTGACTCTCCACACATTTTCATAGTCTCAAACTTGAATCTTATCTTATCAGTGTTTTCATCTGTTCTATCATCAATGAAATAACACATTTGAATATTTAACCAGCCCAACGAATTACAGTAGCAAAATTCAGGGATTTCATTTAATTCACATCTTCGATGTCTTTCAGTTATATTTTTACTTATAATATAGCATACACTTATATGTTTTGATTTTTCTTCTTCACTTTTACCAGGTTTTATAAATGTTGAATATTCTTCAAGTGTTAGTCCTACTTTCCCAAATTTATTCAATTCAAATATTGTTTTGTCAACGAGTTCAAAGAAACAAAACCTATATTTTTTATTGATTTTATTTGAAAAATGGTTAATATCGAATGATTCCATCAGCAATCTGAAAATTAAACATATACTGTCAATCCTGTTCTAGCCCACATCTCCACGAGTCCGGTAAATCCTTATCTATGTGAGTATTATATGTTGTACCATATAAATCACAAACTAAAATATGATTATATTCATCACTATGCCAAACTCCTAATTCTTCATAGTCTCTCACAAATGTTAGATATTGTAAACTTGTCCATCCTTTTTCTGCTAATCGGTTCAATAACTCTTGCTGCATCTCCAATAGCTCAGTTAGTTTACATCGATAACTCTGTATTCTCAGCATTTTCTCTAAAGAAACAGAATCATATTTACATAATTCATTAAAATGTCTCTTTATAATATATACTGAGCTTATATATTCATCAAATGTTACCGTCTGACAGGTCACATCTTAAAAAATATTAAACTGAAAGTCGTGATGATCAGCATATATAATCAATTGTGAAATATTTTACTTAGTAAGTAATTGACTCTTATCTATCCAAGACGGTTCACTAAAACTGAGCCACTTTATGAGATAACGTTTACCAACTTTCTTCAATATTTTCTCTACAAGATAAACTTGCATTTCATCTAAAGTTAACTCAGATTTCTTTAATTCTTGTTCATAAAATTTACCTAAGATTTTTTCATTATTTAAATCTTCTAATTCATAAGTAGGTGGAATGCTTGCATAAACTGATATAAATTTATAAAGCTCTGGACTCCAATTAATTGTATAAGATTTATCAAATATAGCTCTTTGTTTACTAATCCTCACTATATCATTAATTTTGAAGTGAGGTTTGATTATCTTTTTACCCTTTAAAGCTTTCAATTCACGTTTATTCAACTCATTAAGAATTTGACGTTCATGTTTCTTTCTTACCTGAGAAGGCTTTAACTTTATGACGGAATGTACTGTATTATTATAATCTTCAACAATCTTATCTATTGAGTCAATCCATCTTAATGATCCAGTTATAGTAAAGTTTTTGTATAATTTAGACTTAATAGTTCTATTTAAACGTTCTACTAATGCAGCTTTTATATGTGAATAAACATGATAGTGATTAATTTTATATTTTTTTGTAAGTTTGGAAACCTTTGCATTAAAAAACTCCTTCCCCATATCTGTTTGGATTTTTTTAAATTTAGGATTATTTTTAAAAATTAATTCCAATGCTCTACTAACCTCTTCAGCACTCTTCGTTTTCAATTTTATTGCATAAGCAAATTTAGTAAATGCGTTCACAGCAGAAAGAAAATATTTATAATTATCATTAAATTTATGCAAAGGAATCATTTCTACAATATCTGCCTGAATAAGATCATTAATACTCTTTATTTCATAACTTCTTCTCTGAAAGTTCTGACGTGCAAGTCCATGTAATTCTTCAGCTAATTTACTACGTATATGCGAGCTCATCACAACCTAATTTCAAAGCTGAATATATGCTGACTTACACCGTATACTAGATTATATTTTTTAACAAGGTTACAAGTACGTTTATTTCAGTTAAGGTCAACTGTGCTAAATCAGGTTCTCTTTATCTTTAATGTTTTCAAACTCACTTCAATACTGGTACATGTACTTCCTTCTAGCAAGGTTACGTAACTAACTGGTTTTCCTTGTTTTGAAAGTAGACTAATCCAAATTGTCTGTATCCGGACCTACCTCAATACTTGAACCATCTGATTCATACTGATCCATCAATTTCTTGATATCTTTATGACCCCAAGATTTACTTTCAATAAAATTTGAAGATATAATAAATCTTTTATCATTGAAAGGACTTTAACTGATTTTTGACTGTTTTATTTGATAAATATCATGCTTAAATGATCTAATATTATTAGAAGTTTCATATTGAATCTTCCTATTGAACAAACAATCCTTATAAATATCAAAATTCAATTTCTGTGCTATGGTTATTCGAGAAACTCCCTTAGCCAAACATTTCTGTTTCATACTTAATACTCCATCTTTGTCCATGCTATCTATAAATTAAAAACTGTATAATTAAGATTTTAATCCAACAAAAGAGATTAAAATTCGAGAAGAAAGCTCATCCTTAAATTTACCAGGTTGCTTCTTATTTTGAGTAGAATAACAAAAATGAGAAGTAGGATATTCAGAAGTATCGAGTAAATATGAGTTTAACTTTATATCAGCATATATGTCTGGTGTGAAAATTTGATAGAGGAAACTGTCAGTATCCGACATTAGTAATCGTATTTTATCATAATTATACATTTGAAGCATTGATTTATAATGAAACTCATACATATTCAGTTTACTTAATTCTAAAACAGTGAAACCAGCATAAATAGGTTTATTAAGTACTATATTCTTTTTTCTAGATTCAATCGCAATTACATTTTCATCAAAAATCATCCATCTCTTAACAAATGGTTTACATGCAAGTTTTTCCAATTTTTTTTTATCAGTAACTATTTGAATATCTAACTGCTTACGTTGATTTTGAAATAGTTTTCCAAAAAGATGATTATTCATTGCCTTATAAAGTGATGAGTCAAAACTATTTGTTGATTCTTGTCTTAGTTTTGTGTTAAAGTTGATATAATCTTTTAGCCATGCTCTCTGCCTAAATTTTATGATTTTATGTATTTTTTCTAGCTTCATACCAAGTTCTAAGTATAATTTTAAGTTACGATAATGTAAAACATAATTCTTACAATCATAAAAATGAGCTAAAAGCTTATAATTTTTGTGTCTCACTTCGGGTTCAGTCTGGTTCAATTCTGTTCTATCACTCAGTTCGGTTTCACTACTATCTACTACAAAGGAAGCTCCCGCATCAACACTGCTAGATACTGGAGAGGAAGCTCCTATCTTATCTACTGGATACAAAGCTCCGCGTTCCACATTTTCTCTAAGCTTATAGCTTATCTCAAAATCTTTTGTTTTCTGCTGATAACGTGAAAATAAATTGATTGGAGCTTCATCTCTAACTGGGGCTAATGGATAAGAGTCATGAGCATCATGTAGATGTTCTGGATATGATAAATCACACTGTATAGCATACCCATATTCTGAATCATCAGATATTGTTCTAACATCAAAATTTTCAATTTCCTCATCACTTAAAAAATTAAAATCATTAAAAGGAAGGTTCCGACACATCGCCCAGCCATAAAGGTTATTAGCGTCAATATACAGAAGGTAATTAGAGGGAAATTCATCATTATAAAGATGTGACATATACTTGTTATTAGCGAGTGCGAATCTTTTCACAATGAGTGATAACCCACCCCTTATGTTATCCTCAAAAAATAAATGCTGATCAATATCAGTGAGTAATTCTAATTCGACTTTTGTTTTTTTCTGTGCTGCAAACCATGAATAATGTGCAAGACTCAAAAAATGACAAATATCAAGATCATAATGTTTATAAAAAATCTCTCTTGCATTTTCAAAAACATCACAGAGTAATAAGACATCACTTATCAAATAAGTATCATGGAACTCGCCTAGATTTTTCATAGAGAATACTTGCCATACTCTAGTTGCATGTTCATAATCTGTTTCATCTACATGTTTCCTAGTTAAACTATTATAAAATTTATCTTTGGATGGGAGTGAAGTCTCTGCAAATTTTTCTACACAGTCAATGTATTCATAAGGATAGCACCCTTTTTTTAAAAAACATTCCTGCTGATCTTTTTCACTGAATACAGTACACATTTGTTCAAATCTAACTTCATAGTTTGTATCAATTGATGCTAGATTTTTCACAAGATTATCTAATGATGCACTCAAAAAATTAAATGAATCCAAAAACTTGATATGACCTACCTTTATTGATAGAAATTTTTCAGATGATTGAGCAACACACTTTATTTTGTTCGTATTTTTAGATAATGCTTTTATTATATAATGACAGTCATAATTTTTCATATTATGAAAATAGCATGAAATATATTTCGGAATATGACATAGTAAATTACAAGTTTCATGTGCATAACCATAAATTTTTGATGTAAAATGGTCGTGATGTAGATGTTTCACATCTGTCTCACAGAACTCAACATCACAAATTACACAATTTTTTATTTGCTGAAGCCTGTTTTGTTCTTCTAGACTTATATCTTCCATTGGTAATCTAATAATTAGATCCTTATATAATTCTTCACCTATTTCTACGATTTCATTGATAAATCTCTCAATAATTGGTTCACCAACATAAGTAGCTCTATATAAAAATGGACCTTTATAGATTTCACCATCGTAGTTTAAAACTACGAAAGAATAAGAACATGGTAGATGTCTACTGGTTTTTTTAGTGTATGAATAATTTACATGCTCATCATCATCATCATCATCATTATCACTGCTATCATTATTATCAATTGGAAGAATGAACGATTCGAAATCTGCATATATTCTATACTTAAATCGAAGCATAAAACTATAATCTCTAAACTTAATGATTGAATTATAGCTATTCGGTTTTGGAAGTGACGTTTTCTGTTCACCATACTTAGAACAAGTAATCAAATGTGATTTTAAATTCGCTTTCCCATCAACATTTTTATTCTTATCACTTGTAAACCTATGAAAACAAAACTGACATACATGAACAGATTTATGATTTGAACTTAATGAGGATAATAGACGAGAAAGCCCATTTTTATTCTTTGTTGTATTAATTAATGTGAAATGCGAATTCTTCACATCACTTTTATTAATTAGTAAAAGTAATGAGATATTATGTTCACATTCCTTATATATCGAAATTCTATATGGATAAAACTTTTTAGTTGCGATACAATAAGCAATCACGCTAACTGAAATATCTTTATTCAACATTTCAAATTTTTTAATACCTTGTACATTGATAGGAAATTTTAAACCATTAATGTTCAAAGTATGCTCAAATTGTTGTAGGTTATTAACAGTTAATTTACACTCACCATAGTGTAGATAAGATAAAATACACCAAACAAAGCATTTATAATCCAAATTCTCGATATTAATGATAGCTTTCTTTTGTAAAATCTCCTTCGGTGTTTTTATGTAACTTGAATTTGAGCCATAAATTAGATTATATCTCATAAAGTTGATGTCGAGATATTCTATTTTTGAAATACACCATCCAGAACCTTCTGAAATATATTTATCTAATGAGTTATATATTTTATTACAACCAAAAATGAATTGATCATCTAACTCTTCAATATTCTCATTAATATTAATAATATTCTGTGATGTACTGTGGAAAGTAACACCAGCTTTTACTTGATGTTCTCCATCATCATTTAATGTTAGAAGTTTTATCAGATTGACTTTAATAGCGAGATACCATCTTATACAGCCAAAAAACCTTGTAGATTCATTAAGTAATATATTAAAAATTCTATCTTTCAGCTGATTAAAAATTAGAGTTACATCTACTTCATTATTTCTAAAGCTTATTCTATATCTGATAATATTACTATTAATAGCAGTGACCCACTTAATTTTAAAGTCTATCATTTCAATACTTACCCTTTGAGACTGTTATGTCAATGAAGTGATAACGCACGCGCCAGGTGTTTGTTAATACTGAAGTGGAAACTTTCTCTCGGAGTCGAGTAGATTCTCTTGCCAAGTCGAAACTGTCACTCGGAGCCGAGTAGAAACTCTCTTCGATTCTCTCTGACCGTGATGATGAGAGAAGTGTTATTGATTCAGTGTAGCAGCGAGTTGCTTCGTTATAGAATCGTGTATATGTTGTTGATTCTCAATAGTCAGTCTTACTGCGAATATAAATATGAAAATAGTTGAAATTACTGAAGCTATAGTTGAATAAGAAATAGTGTAAGTATTAATGTATGATGTGAGACTTGTCAATGAATTCAAAGCTGAAAGCTATACAATATTCTAAACAGTTGTTTATACTATCAAGTCTAATGAATAAATGTGAAATCGGGTTACATACGATTGATTTTATTTATATGTTATTGTAAATGGGAAGAGAATAAATTTTTCCCATTTCCCTCATTTCTGGTTAGCTGATGAATAATGTTCTTCCTAGCTCCATCCTTTTCTTCTTTGTATTAGATGCAAAGCGAGGTGAGCGCATTCGTGTCAATGATTTCAACTTCGCGTTGAAAAGAGACAAACAATATTGACTTCTTTGTTAGATGCACTGTACTTGAATGCAGTCTAATCATGTATATCATAAAAGACAGGAAATTCGGTACATGGGCTTAACTGCACTTACAAGTAACATATACACCTTCTAATTAAAGTACAAGGATGTGTAAGCCTTGGTATTTCCACCAAGGTAATGAAATACACCCCTTCCAATTCAGAATTACGGAAGACAATATCCCACCATCAGATTTCAGAGTGTAGAAGGAGAAAATTTTTAGTATAAAAGCAACCAAAGTTTTGATTTGAATCATAGTGTTCATCTGATGAAAATGTCATCTACTAACTCTACTGATTTGACCAAGAACGTTGCTATGGATCAGCCAATGGTAAGTTTTAATCAATAAACTACTGAAACTATATGCATAAACTAACTTAATAATATAACTCTTTCTCAACTTAAATTAGTAGTTAATATCTAATGCTATAACAAATACAAAATTTATTTTATATTTCAAATATACACAAAAAAACTTGTTTCAGATTTAAATGTGTTAAAGTTTTAATTAGAAATACAGAATACAAAAGAAGTCTGTATTGAAATAAAAATATTGATTGTTAGATAGATTTCATGATTCATCAAATAAAGTCAAATATGGTATGAGATACATTAACTTTTTAACAGAATGAAGTTCATCAGACAAGCTAGTTATCAATAATTGGAATTTGTGAATCTAATTCTTTTTAGTAGTTACCAATCATTTAACTTAGTAAATGATCTACTATAAATTATCTTTATTTAATTTCAGGTAACATACGCAAGTGTTGTAGCCACACCAAAGATGGTGTGTTCACCAGCTCCGACGACAGTACCGCAAATACCGTGGGGATTCCCATATAATATATGGAGTAATCCACAATTTTATAATCAAGCATTTCCTGGATTAGGGATGATGCAAACCATTCCCGGACCGACTTCATCTTCACCAGCCGTCTCTGAAACGCCTATTGCTTCACCAGCCATCCCCGAACCGTCCACTTCTTCACCTGCAGTTCCTGAAACGTCCACTTCTTCACCCGCAGTCCCTGCAACGTCTATTGCTTCACCCGCAGTTCCTGAAACGTCTATTGCTTCACCCGCAGTCTCTGAAACGTCTATACCTTCACCTACTGTCTCCAAGCCGACTACTGATCGAGCTGTTGCTGACGAGGAGGCTGCGGTGTCAAGGGTGAGTAAATCTTCATCCTCATCAAGCTCAGATGAGGATGAAGCAACATTTTCAGTTAAAAAATTTAATTGTGCACAATCATATGTGAACA
This sequence comes from Nilaparvata lugens, assembly GCF_014356525.2. Classification (NCBI taxonomy): domain Eukaryota; kingdom Metazoa; phylum Arthropoda; class Insecta; order Hemiptera; family Delphacidae; genus Nilaparvata; species Nilaparvata lugens. Next base: position 54,377,268 of record NC_052518.1, read on the forward strand.
AACGTTGTATATCCGCACAAACTCTAAGTACCACATTTGAATACCCGATAATCAAGGCAAGATTTGTAAAGACGCTGTGGGGGGATAGCTACATATTACATTTAATGAATCAAAAAAATAAAGAAATAAGCATATTCCTCCCACGAAGATATTCAAGCTGGCTAAATAAAAAAAACTTAGATTCATTCAATAAATCTAAATTAAAACTAAAAGCAAATCATCGACTAGTAAACAGATTAATAAAAGGGAAGGAGATATCAGTAATGGTTACTGACCTTACCTTAATAGACTACTCCTGAACTCTTGTAAGGATATATTAAACATTAGACTCTTAACAATTCGAGTATAGCTTAATTTGAACTTGATGAAGATTAAACAATATTTTCAGTAAAAAAATTCAACTGTACTCAATCATATATGTAACCAAATGCTGCATATCTATACAAACTCAAAGTACAACATTTGAATACCTGATAATCAAGGCAAGATTTGTAAAGACACAGTGATGGGGATAGTTACATATTACATTTAATGAATCAAAAAAAAAAAGAAATAAGCATATTCCTCCCATGAAGATATTCAAGCTAGTTAAATAAAAAAAACTTAGATTCGTTCAATAAATCTAAATTGACACTAAAAGCAAAACATTGACTAGTAAACAGATTAATAAAAGGGAAGGAGATATCACTAATGGTTACCGACCTTACCTTAATAGACTACTCCTGATGAACTCTTGTAAGGATATATTAAACATTAGACTCTTAACAATTCGAGTATAGCTTAATTTGAACTTGATGAAGATTAAACAACATTTTCAGTTAAAAAATTTAATTGTACACATTCATATGTGAACAAACGCAGTATATCTGCACAAACTCTAAGTACCACATTTGAATACTCGATAATCAAGGCAAGATTTGTAAAGACACAGGGGATAGTTACATATTACATTTAATGAATCAAAAATAAAGAAATAAGCATATTCCTCCCACGAAGATATTCAAGCTGACTAAATAAAAAAAACTTAGATTCGTTCAATAAATCTAAATTAAAACTAAAAGCAAAACATTGACTAGTAAACAGATTAATAAAAGGGAAGGAGATATCACTAATGGTTACTGACCTTACCTTACTCCTGATGAACTCTTGAAAGGATATGTTAACTAAATTTCTTGATTCAGCTTAATATTTGTTTTGATATGACGTATCTGAAAATAATGTATCAAAATTTCTTGATTTGGCTTAATGTTTGTGTTGATATGTCACATTATTTGTTTTCATATGTTTGAGTACAGTTGAATTAATAATATAAAAGATAGTCACATCCAAATAAACAATATTGTATCAAAATTTCTTGATTTGGCTTAATGTTTGTGTTGATATGTCGCATTATTTTGTTTTCATATGTTTGAGTACAATTGAATTTATTAACAGAAAAAAGGTAGTCATATATAAACAATTCTATAAAAATTTCTCGATTTGGCTTAATGTCTGTGTTGATATGACGTATCTGAAAATAATGTATCAAAATTTCTTAATTTGAAATAAAGTGAGTTAAAATTCAATTTGTAGATTATTCACTTACCTTTCAATTAATGATAGAGTTGTTTATTGCTACAGTCCTGCTAAAGATGTTATAGTGATGATGATGATGATGATGATGATCATGATGTAACACTAATATATAGTAGTTGCTTCCTTCTTGAAGAATCACTAAGGAGTGAAGATTTTCCCGATCTGAACTTATATTTAAACTTTTTTGTATTGAACAGTAAAAAGTCTGTTAGCAACGTTTCACATACATGTTTGAACATGTATAAGAAGATGGTGACTGGTTATGCAACAATGCGTATACTGAATAATGAATCAACACTTCACTTACATGTTCAAACATGTGTGTGAGATCAATAGTTAGTTCTTACTCTACTATATAGTAAAGACAGTATATTTGTATTTATCAAACTTGCATTTATCAGTCTTAGTTGGAGCTTTGAGAAGTTCAGACATAAAATGTTATTACAAAATGGATCTGATGAGTGTGAAAATAATAGCATGACTAAAACCAAAATTTCGTATTCAATCAATTTATTAAAATTAATTTGTATTTTCACTGTAATGTTATATTGGTTTGCAATAATTATCCTATTATATGCAAATTATAATAAAGTCTGTAGATGCGGTGACTTGGCTTCATCAAATTCTACAAATATACTTCAGTTCAATATATCGCTTCAAACAAATAATAGCAATGGAATGTTAGAGAGTGATAATATTGATTCAGATGAATTTTCTAAACACTTGTTAGATATGGAAAAAACAAAGACTAGTACTTTATTTTATTTAAAATCTTGTATTATTTCAGCGATAGGTATTAAGAAAATATCTAAATCTTTTGAAAATGAGCTAAATGACTGGTATTCTTCATTGATTAATCCCTATCGAAATATATGTAACTTTTATAATAATTATAATGTAATCAACAATTGTGTAAACCCACAATTTGATGTTATTGATGTTAATATAAATCTACTTTCAAACAAAACAAAACAGTTTTGTATTACAAATTGAAAGATGACTGACAGATGTTAGGAGTATTGAATTCTTTCGAGTTAGGTAGTCAGATGTAAGTTTATAGTTTTGATTAGTGTAACAGTGACTGTCTAAGTGATAGTATGGTTAAAGTTGGATGTAAAGGAAAGGTTAGTTCACATAGTACAAGTCATATCAAGTCTAAAAAATTCAAAAAAGTGGTATTATTGGTAGCAGATTATTATCAAAACTCGGTAGTATAGCATCTAGCGTAATTAATAAGGGGATCGATATTTTACCAATTGAAATTCATCCATTTTCAAACCAGTATTGCGGCCCTGGCACAAAGTTGGAAAAGCGATTGAAAAGAGGTGATAAGGGTATAAATTCATTAGATAAAGCGTGTAAGGTACATGACATAGCCTACAGTCAGTTCAGCGATAACGAAACACATGCAAAAGCTGATGCTATATTAGCTGATAGAGCTTGGGAAATTTTTATAGATTCAAATACACCACTTCCTGAGAAAGCATTGAGTTATTTGGTAAATCTTGCAATGAAGACTAAGAAAGCTATTGGTTCTGGTATTCATCGTATATGTAGGAGAGGTAGAAAAAGAAAATGTGAGAGGTATTCAGTGAGAAAGCCATCCACCATGAAAAGCAATTTAATTCGTAAAGAGACTATTAAGCAACTCAAAACACATGTAAAAGGGAGAGGATATTATTTAAAGCCATATCCACAGTATTATGGAGGAGGTAGGTTATTAAACACAGCAAGAACACATATTCCATTTGGCGCAATTGGACTAGTAGGAAAGAAAAAGAAAAGGAGAAAAGTTAAAAGAAAGCGTATTAGGAAAACACGAAAATGAATTATTTAAAGTTAGATAAAGCATTATCACACTTTGATTTGCTAATTTTAGCTAAACTATTAAAAATACCATTACGCGGTGTTTATATGTTGAACAAGCTACCGGATAGAGTACTTACTAATGAAATGATAATAGTAAATTTGGATAGAGATAGCGGAGTTGGATCACATTGGGTAGCCTGTCATAAAATAGCAGATAATGTTTACTATTTTGATCCTATAGGGAATTTACAGCCTCCGAAAATGTTAGTAGATTACTGGTGTAAACAAAAGAATATTAATATCTATTATAATATTGATCAGGTACAATCATATACTTCAAATATATGCGGACATCTATGTCTCTTGTTTCTTTGTAATCAGTTATAAGTGTTGAATGCTGAGAGAAGGATCTATAAAATGGTTGTTATAACATTATCATCAAATACGAGTGAGCTTTATGAAACTTTACCAGAAGTACTTGAACTTTCAAGCGAGACTGAATGGGAGATAGGCTTAATAAATTTGTGGACCTTCAACTCAATACCTAATGTAGAGAAAGGAAAGAATTCTAGTTTCAAATTCGGTGATAATCTAGTGAAACTGGAAACAGGATCATAGGAAATTGATACAATTATAGAAGCATTAAAAGAAAAAATAAACATAAGTGATGAATCTAATGATTTAAAAATTATAGGTGATAACAATACATTAAAAACAGAAATATATTCGAGTAAAGCAATTGATTTAAGTCAGCAAGATTCTATTGCACCGATATTAGGTTTTGATAGAGAAATTTTAGTGCCAAATGTTTGGCATTACTTGAAAAATCAAGTATCAATATCAAATTAATATTCCCTCGATTATAGTTTCATGTAATCTAGTGTGTAGTACACATGCTAATGGAAAAGAAACACATAGTTTATATGAATTCCTACCAAAGGTACCACCAGGTTATCTGATCAATGAAACACCAAATCCAATAATTTATGTGAGCTTATGTACACATAAATTTCAAACCATTAGTGTAAAGATCACTGACCAGAACGCTAGTTTATTAGATTTCAGAGGTGATAGAATAACAGTGAGATTACATATACGTAAAAAACAGTATTAACATGGGTTTTATTGTTTACAATTTGCAAGCATATTCTAAATATAGAAATGTAAATCAGACTGGATGGAAAGGACAAAGTATAAAACCAATTAAATGGGATGTGCCTAAAAAGAGAAAGAAGTTAATGCATAGATACAATGGTGGAGATTTGATTAGTAAGAGTTCATACTCTGTGCCGTTAACATCAAAAAACGCACGCATTTTAGAGAGATTAGGATTCCGAGTTAATTATAATTTTGTCAATGGCGGCAATAAGTGAGATACTAGATGTAGGAAGCGATGTACACTACTACAATGATATTACAAATTTTGAGTATCATACACATGGACAATATGCAAATCAAAAACTTGAACGCTCAGATGAAGTGAGAATTCCTATAAATTCTATGGATCTTTATTGTCTTCCATGTCGTTCGTTTCTATTAATTGAAGGTCGAGTTGATTGTAGAAAGGATGTGAAAGATGATAAGTCAGATGCTGTGACTGAGACATCAGCAACATATAAATTAATAAGTAACGCAATTGGCTATTTGTTTGATGAAATCAGATATGAGCTTGCAGGTACATCTATAGCTAAATCAAGATTGGTTGGTATAACTTCTACAATAAAAGTATTATTTTTGAAAAATTTATTTGATAAGAATATTTTTCATTTAGCAGGATTTGATCATGAAGGATATACATTTACTGATAATAAATTCAGCTTTTGTGTACCACTAAAACTAATTCTTCCTTTTTTCGAGGATTTCAAACATGTAATATTGAATTTAAAACAAGAGCTTGTACTACTTAGATCATCATCGGATATAAATTGTATTGAATCAGCAGATGGAAAGAGAGTTTCAATAACTTTGACTAAGCTAGTATGGAAGATGCCATATATTGAGCTAGAAAATCATAGAAGACTAAAATTCCTGAAAATACTTGATGCAGACAGACCATTAAAATTAGCTTTCAGGAAATGGGAGATTCATGAATACCCAGTTCTTCCTTTAACAAAGGAGCATAGTTGGACAATCAGAACAACCTCCTCAGCAGACATTCCAAAATACGTGATTTTAGCATTTCAAACAAATAGGAAATTAACAATGAAAGCTAATATGGCAAAATTTGATTTTTGTCATCTTCATAATGTTAAACTTTATTTGAACTCGCAGTATTATCCCTATGATCATTTCCTAGGTAGTAAGGTTTTGATGTACAAATCATTTCTTGATTTTGCATTATCGTACTATAATTTACCGGTAAATGCTGAATATGGAAATGCAATTGATTTTGCTAAGTTTAAGGATGAAACACCGATTTTTGTAATAGATTGTTCACATCAATCAGATCACTTGAAGGTATCGACTGATGTTAGAGTAGAAATTGAATTTGAAAAGCCAGTAACAAATTCGACAACAGCATATTGTATTCTTGTAAGTGATACATTAATGGAATATAAACCACTAACATCGCTTGTAAGAGAAGTGCAATAGGTTTCTAATAGTATGTGTAGGTTTGTCAACTTCACAACAGAGTGCGCGTAAATCAGTAAATAAGTTTAAGTTTGAAGGTTAGTAAGTAGTTGCTCGCGAGACGTGGTGATACACACACCATTGATTCATCGTCAACAGCATTATTCTTGAGGCTACTGCAGAAGATGGAAGAACTAGTTAAGATCAAGGAGGAAGAAGAGGGTGATATTTATGATAGACTTTCAGCTTACTTAAACATCGGTCAGGATGAATCCGGCAAATTGGTTAGCAGCTGAAGATAATTTAGAAAGTAAACTTCGCGAACATTTAGATTGATTTGATGTATGTGAAAATTCAATCAGTAAAGCTAAACAAAAAAATCGAGATACAACGTTATTAGTGGAATTACTATCAGTTTTTTTCATCAACAGTGAATATTAATGACATTAATGAGTATTTGTGTTATTATAGACCGTTTAAATTAGATGTGAATAAACTATTTGAATTAGAGAATGCTGTATTAAATAATATTACATCATTTATAAACAATGATAAAGTTCATTGACTGCTCGCGAACATGTTTGTGCAGTTCTTCGTAGTGGAAGTAGTGGGGAAGAGTATTGTGGGAATGAAGTCAGTAACTTGAAATTGATATTCATTCTACATTCAACATCGTGCGTGTGTGAACGTGATTTCAATCATGCAAGACACTCTATCTTTTGATTTGGTAAAGTTCAACCAAACATCATATGAAGATATTCCAATTGTTCAAATATATGATTTGAAACCTGATTTAAAATATCCTATACAAAAAGCAAGATTAGCACAAACAAAGTGTGGAGTTAGGATTGTAATGAGACTATATGAAATTAATAAGACGAGCAGTGCATATTCGTTTCATGATGTTTATCTACCTGAGAAGTATTTATCAACATTGAATGCAGCAACTTTGGATGATTTTAACAGTAGAAAGTATGTAATGAGATGTCAACATAGAGAGGATGAACCATCTTTAATTCACTTGGAAATGCAATAGTAAGAACTCAAAACTAACTTAAACTGGATTGTTTTAATTTACTTAGAATTAATGAAACTCAGTGATGTAGGTCTGTCTCATAGTTAAATGTTAACAATTGATATTTCTATATTAGTCTGGATATTTAGTAAATATTTAGTCTACTATAGATAATCTATCAATATTTAGCTAGAGATGGAGATGAAGCACTTTAGAACTTCAATGCCTGCGCTTTTTACTGCATGGATAAAGTGAATATTCGAATTAATTATGTACTATCAAATTATATTCATATTCATTTTCATCCTACAGTCAGGTGGAAAGAAAAGCATATATAAAAGAAAGTAAGCTGTATTTTACTCAGTCTTTACTCAAAAAAAAATAACTGATCTAGCAACTACATCAATGATAGTAAAACGATTGTATGTAGTGAAAGAAGCAATACTAAGAATTAATAATAAGTAGAGCTATTGCTGCTGCTGCTGCTGCTGCACAATTTCTGATCTAACTCAGTGATGTAGGTCTGTCTCATAGTTAAATGTTAACAATTGATATTTCTATATTAGTCTAGATATTTAGTAAATATTCAGTCTACTATAGATAATCTATCAATATTTAGCTAGAGACGGAGATGAAGCACTTTAAAACTTCAATGCCAGCGCTTTTTACTGCATGGATAAAGTGAATAATCGAATTAATTATATACTTTCAAATTATATTCATTTTCATCCTACAGTCAGGTGGAAAGAAAAGCATGTATAAAAGAAAGTAAGCTGTATTTTACTCAGTCTTTGCTGAGTTCAGCCAGAGTTAACTACAAAAGGTGTTAGTACATACATAACCTATAAATTATGAGTCAATGCTTTAGTTATTCAAAGTACAAAAAGCTATCAAGGCTTCTAAAGGGTATAACATTTGATGAATTTAAGGAACTGGTAAATAGTGTAAGATATTCAAAGTACTGTTTAGATAATGACACTGACAGTAAGGAGGTTAAGCATATAAATCAAAATTCAAACAATGTAAATACAAACAATTCAAGATTCTCTATATTATCTGAAATATATGATTTACAAGATATTGTGATTGATGGTTATGGTCATTTCCATTATGGTTGTAGCTGTGAATGCCCAGTTATGACAATAACTGATGTTAATGAGCTCTGGGAAGCATTATTTGATCTAGCTGAGCGTAAGTGTATGAAAAAGTAATAAACATCAAGCTTCAAAGCTATAAGATATTCTGCAAGTAGCAGGGTGGCGGGGGGCGGTGGCATAGGGGGTGGTAGGGGGGCTTGTTTGGAAGGAGGATCTTGCAAGTGATATGTCTACATATTTTTTTGAAAAAAGTACTTGAACAAAAATGAAGGTCTTCCAGTGGGAGGTTTAGGCTTCTCGCGCGAAGCGTGGGGGATTGATTGGAGGGGGATTCTATAATTGGTATGCCCATAAGTTTGTTTTTTTTCAAATAAATACTTGAACTAAAATGGCGGTTTTCATACGGTGGGAGAACTGGTCCAGGCGAGGGGTTATAAAATGGAGTTTTCCCGCGCGGAGCGCGGGGGGTTTTGGGCGGGGCTTGGAGCCTCCTTGGGGGCTTAGGCTCCGCTCCCTAATTAAAATACTGCTCTGTGATTGAAGCACAGAGTCTGCAAGAATACACTACTGCGGTACCTCAATCGTTGTTAGGGAGGATCTCACTAAAGAAAGAATGAACGTATATCGGCAGGCTATTCAAATGTTCGGTCAAAATAAAGTCTGGACTTTTGACGGTGTTATCCATTACATTAATGGGGACGGAGCTAGAAGATCTACCGTTTGAGGTTTCGTTGAGGATGTTCATTGGATAAACGGTGAAGACTCAGTGACTGGACTATTAATGATTAGATGATGCTTACTTTTTCAATGCCGTTTCTCTGATATCTTTATTTTTATGAATATTATATTCTTATCATTTCCTTGCTTCATTCTGTTTTCTCATTTCTGTATAGAGTTTTTTTCTTCCTTATAGCATTGAATTTAGATTTCTCTATACAAGTATTCTATTTTTCTGAATTTTTTGACTCTCCACTTAATCTCAACTTGATATGTGAACGATACGATGCTGTGTTCTTTGTCAATAATTTTTTCTAAATATTAATATCTTCATTTATTGTATCTTATATTTTCTTAACCGTAGGAACGGTACTTGCTTCTTTTATTTTCCTCATTTTTCTAGGACTCTCTTCTTTAAAGTATTGAAATTCAATTTTGCTCTCTTTCAATCTATTATGTGTTTATTTTGTTCTTTTCATTTCTCTAGGACTCTCTTCTTCAAAGTATTGTAATCGAATTTTGCTCTTTTCAATCTGTTATGTGTTCAAGATTCTATACAACTCATATTGTTTCACCTAAACTTGACTCGTCTCATTTGTAACACAACAAAAGGATGTTGCCTTCCTTTTCCATTTTCAGTGTATTCACCCATTTCTCATAAATATTTTTGTCATAGAGCGCAAACTCTTTTTATGTCAAATACTAAATCATGAATCCCGATTTTGAATGTAAATATATTTCATCAGTGGATGACGAATTATTATTATACTTGAGTAATATGTCAAGGAAACCAGACTTTATAATTCTCTCCGAAGCTTGGATTCAGCTAGATCAGAATATTGATGTGTTTGAAATCGAGGGCTATGCCTTGATAGATGCGGTGGCATAATAATTTATCATAAAAATGAGTTTTCTTGTAATCTAGTACAGAGTAATGTTGAAGGATCTGACTCCTTGGTCTTGAATTGTGCTTACAATGATGTTAAATTTACTGTTGTTGGAATCTATAGATGGCATAGAGTCGCAGTTGACCGTTTTTTAGACAGCTATGATACATTTCTGCAGGATATAAACAGTGATATATTGATATGTCTTGGTGATTTCAAGATTGATCTAAATAGGACTGATAGGGTTGCTGATAAATATCTCGAGATAATAGCCTCAGTAGGTCTAGAAAATTTATCAATCTTGATACTCGTGTGACTGAGCATTCTGCAACATGCATCGATCATATCCTGTTCAGAGAGGTATGCCACCTTCATCTATGCGGTCTGCAGTTGTTGAGGCTACTATAAGTGATCATAGAGCAATTTGTCTCTCCATTGCTCTCGCCAAGCCAAAGGCCAATTCCGAGCAAAAAATATTTGAGAGGATCGACTGGGAACGTCTAGTAGGTGTACTAGAGCATGAGAGTTGGTCAGCCATCTATGAATCTGCTCACACCGACATGACTTATGACAGCTTCTGCTCTATTTTAGATGATGCTATTCGGACATCCAAGCATCAAATCAACATTAAAAATCACAAGGGTAGACTTTTGAAGCCTTGGATGAGGGAGGGTCTGTGTGAGGCGATAGCATCGGGGGATAGGTTATATAGGAGGCTTAAAAATGATCCAAGTAATGTTAGGCTGAGACATGAATTTGTTAAACTCACATGTAAGATTAAGCGGTGGATAAGAAATGCCAAAGAGAAGTACTACTTTGAGTGTTTTGAACGCACAAAGGGGGATTCCAAAAAGCAATGGAGACTGATAAATGAGTTGGTAGGTAGAGGTTCATCAAAGCAAAATGTTTCAAAAGTTTTGAACAACAATGAAGTATTAGAGGATGAACAGGAAATTGCTGATTTATTCAATAACTATTTCATTGATCCTCCCAAGTCAGTTGGCCCACTACCCTTCCCATCATCATCAATTGATGATTACTACAACTCATTCAGGGATGATCGCTGTACCTATTCATCGTACTGGTCTCCAATTCACTCCATGGAAATTAATGGAATTATACGTAGTTTGAAGAGCTCAAAATCCCCAGGCATTGATTGATATAGCTCAATAATGTTTAAAAATATCTGCAATATCATCAGTCCAGTTCTTGCTCACATATTCAACTTGAGTCTCTCTGAGGGCACTTTTCCAAGTAAACTAAAGATGGCTAAGGTTATACCAATTCCAAAGAAGGGAAACTCTAAGGATGTTCAGAATTATAGATCTATATCACTGTTATCCATCGTTGCAATACTGTTCGAAAAGTTAATAAAGGTTCGAATGATGTGCTTTTTGAATTCATTCAATTTTTTCTCAAAGAGCCAGTTTGGTTTCAGAGAGGGCTTGGGCACTGAGCTGGCTCTAAGAAAATTCATTTCAGAGATTTCAAGCAACATCAACAGAAAGGATATGAAAAGAGTTGCTGGAATGTTCTTGGACATCTGGAAGGCATTCAATACAGTGAATTATGAGATTCTGCTGCGAAAACTGGAGCTGGCTGGTGTGTGTGGCTTGCCCTTGGCGTGGTTCCATTCGTATCTACATGGACGTTCTCAAGCTGTGAAGGTGGGTTCCAGAATGAGCTCCTTTCAGGAAATGACCTGTGGAGTTCCCCAGGGATCAGTTTTGGGGCCGATTTTGTTTTTGATTTACATCAAAGACCTCTACTCAGGCCCATTCAAGGGGAAATTCACAGTATTTGCAGATGACACAGCCCTATCCTATGGAGCTGGATCAGATGTTGAGCTATATGAAGACATGTCCGATGATTCAAAACTATTGTCTCTATGGTTCAGCTTCAACAAATTAAGTCTCAATATCGAGAAGACTTCATATCTGAACTTTGGAATATCTTGTTCTTTCAGACTTCTCAGCCCCCTGATATTCCACAGTGTTGGATGTGCTGATGATCATTGTGGATGTGGGTTAATAAAGCAATTTCAGGTAGTCAAATATCTTGGTCTATCGGTTGATGATAATATGATGTGGAAGAGTCATATTGATTCTATGAAGAAATATTCTTGATGCCTACTACACAGATTGCATCACTTGAAAAGATTGTGTCCAAGGTTCGTTTTAAGGAATATCTATTTTGCATTGTCTCAATCTCGTCTCTCTTATGGACTGGTGTGCTGGGGCAGCACATATATGACCCACCTGAAATCACTCATCACTCTCCAGAAGTCTATGATCTGCCTCATTGATGGAGGATGTAGATGTGGGGACTTGTTGAATGCTTGTCAATCATTGGATGTCATGCCTCTAAGATACTTGTATGTCTTCAAAGTAATCATTCAGTTGTTGAGTGGTACTGAAGATGGCGCAGCGCGTTCATCCAAGCAGAAAGGCATTACAGTACAAGAGTAATGGAGAGGCTATGCACTCCAAGGCCGTTTTTGACATTTTTCCAAAAATCTTTCCTCTTCTTGCAAGGCAGATTTTACAGCAGGTTGCCTCGAGACATCATTGATTCAGCATTCCTGAGGCATCGTTCCAGAATCAATCTTAGGAGGTTTTTGCTTACTCATTTTATTGATGAGATATTGATATTGAGGGTTGGTATCGAGTGGTTGATTGATTGTTGTCTGGATAACAATGAGAAACTACTTTAATGTATCATTCATTGCTGTTTTTCTTTTTTCTTTTCCTTTAAAAATAGAAATTCTCAGTAACTATTATTCTTTAGTTTTCTTCTTGATAATAATTTCATTTCCATTTTTTTTTTTGGTCATTGGGATTTTAACAATGCATGGGCACTCTTTATAACACTGCATAAGGGCTTATCTTAACTCCTGAGCACGGATGAAAATTTTATATTTTTTTGCGCTCAGTAAAATTTATCAAATCATTTTTCAAATTATAAGTATTATTGTATACATATATATATATATATATATATATATATTATATATATATATATATATATATATATATATTCTCCCATTCATAAATTCTTGATAAACTGATTATAAGCTCAATTTAATAGATTTTTCTGATTATATTTTCTGTGATGTATACTATTTTCTTTGAAATTGTAATTGTTTTGATTGACAAAATAAATTTGAATTTGAATTTGAATTTGAATTTTGATATTTTCGAAAATACTACTTCGAACACCATACATTATAAAAAAATTGATGAAAATAAATTTGCGAAGTTAGTTATGAACTCTGACTGGTTTGATATTTATAGATGCACCAGCGTGGATATAGCTTTTAATTATTTCATTAACAAATTAAAAGAATGTCTGGATAAATCTTCGAAAGACGAAACAAGAAAATCTAATAGGGTTAAATTTCGAAAGGCTTGGATGAATCACAATTTATTGAGGAAAATTGAAAAGAAAAATGCTCTAGCTGAAAATTTTTTCAAGGATCCCAGAAATGAAAATTTTAAATTAGACTACAATACTTTCTGTCACATTTTAACGAAAGAGATCAGTGAAATAAAAGAGAAATTCTATCTTGATACCTATCACAAACTGAAAAACAATATGAAAGAGAGAGCTGGCATATCGTCGACTCTCTTCTCGGTATGAGGAAGAAGACCACCGATATTAAGGAAATAACAAATGCTAGAGGTGAAACTATTACAGATCAAGCAGAGATAGATATTGAATCCAATAACATTTTCACAAATTTTGTCTCAGATCATAATTCTACCACATCCGATGCATGTCATTTATCTATCAAGAAATGTCCTTATTGTGGTGCTCCAGAAAACTTTAATCTCTTCCTGTTTGAAGTAGCAATTTTTTGAGCAACATACTGGTTTATGTTACTGTACCTCAATTCAATCTCAATTTTTGTAGCATTCAGATTTTCCTCCAGGATCCGGTGTTTGAACATTTCTAAAACAAATAACAGTTCAAAGTATAGAATCTTTACAAATTAGAAAATAATGATTTTATTTCCTGAATTAATCTGCTAGCAAATTTTTTTTATAACCTAAAAATGTATTTAAATATGCATGACTCTCCCTCTCCTGAAAGGAAAGTCCAAGATAACACAAGAGCGTTTTTTTCACGAAAAAATTATGTCCTCACAGTTTTACATTATAACGTCATATTCTGGTGGGAAAGTCGAGAAAATCAGATTTTTTCACATGAAAAAAAGTGTAAATGTTCCAACTTTTCACGTGAAAAGTACATGAAACTGAAACTTGGAAATAACATTTTTTTTTGTTTCTACATTTTCACGTTATACTGAACTCCCAGGAAAGAACATGAATAAAACGGTTTCTTCTACATTTCTTGTCCCACATTTTCATTTCTTTTGCATGAAAATTTCCGAAAATTCACATGAAAAGAACGTTTGTAAAATACATTTCTACAATATTTTATCATGAAGAGATGGAGAAGGATTACCTTAATTATTCTGAATAAATAACCTTTTCAATTCTTTATTTCTACATTAAAAAACCATAAATCTTATAAAACTTTTGAATAACCACAATATAATGTGAAGTGAATCCTCTACCCTAACTTTACAATAATTTTACACAAAACTGAATAAAAATTAAATTCAACTATAAAGTCCTATTCAGACAAATGGATTTTTCCTAGTAATTAGTGCTATATGCAATCTAACAGCTGGACACTATAATTACAAAAAGAAAGCTCATTTTCATTTGTAATCATGCAACAGCTGACAAATTTCAAAAATGTTTCATGTAAGCTTCTTTTTTCAGCTGTTGGACTTTGTATCAGCCATTTGCTTGTATTAGCTTTGCATCACCAATGGGAAAAAACCATAAATGTCTGGATGGCCAATAGGGAGATTTTTGCTTTAATAAAATGGTGAAACAACAATAATTTATATTAAAATTGAATTTATTCTCAAAACATCACAGTCTTCAACCCTTCAATAAGTTGTAAATCAAAGATTTTGAATGTGAATACCCATTGTGTATTATCTTAAAAGCCTTCTCAAAACGAGAAAGATGAAATCAATAAAAATCTTCTATGATACTTTCATCCAAAATGGCGGCTGATTGAAGTTTTCGTTTTTAAAGAAATAATTGATAAAATTCAATCAGCCGCCATTTTGGATAAATGTATCATAGATTTTTATTGATGTTATCTATCTCGTTCACTTCTACAGCCGAATTAGTCATAAAAGACTTCTTTTATGAACATTTTTGGGAAACTTGAAAATCGGTCAAATTTATTTCTAAGTCTCTATCTGGATTAAAATTAGCGCAAAAGGTCTATTATATCATCAACAGTGAGTTGTAGATAATTTTCGCAAAAGACAAAAAGTGTTTGAAATTCAATTCTGCATCCGAATTATTGATCAGAAATACAATTTTCGACTTTTTTATGAAACTTAAACATCTGGCAAATTTATTTCAAGTCCCTCTGGATTTAGCGCAAAAGGTCAATTATATGGTTAACAGTGCGTTGTAGACGATTTTCGCGGGAGACAAAAAGTATTTGAATTGCAATTCTGCACCCGAATTGATCAACAAAAAGCTTAAAGTGAGACTTTTTGTAAAACTCAAAAAAATTTCAGACTTAATTTGTGTAAAACATTTTCTTTATCTCGATAACGGTGAGTTGGAGATGATTTTTGAAGAAGATAAAAAGGGGTTGGAATTCAATTCCACTTAGGAATATTATTGGTCAGAAAGCCTAAATTGAGACATTTCTAGGGATTAAGTTACATAGGTGCGAGGGGGGAGGAGACACCTTCTGAAAAAAATGTTTGATTTTCACTTTTAACATTTTCACTTAGTGTGTTGACTGGGTAGGTACTGTAAAAATTCCATACTGTACCAACCTTTCTAAGGTTTATTTTAGTAAACATTTCTAATGTTTATCAAACATTGTTTTTATAACGTTTATCAGCAATATACATTCTAGATGTTTCTTAAACGTTTATAGAGTAAACGTTTATTTTAGTAAACTTTTCTAACGTTTATTAAACATTGTTTTCATAACGTTTATCAAATTTATACATTTTAAACGGTTTTTAAACTTTTTGTGCTGTGTGGGATGAACACTACAGGTTGATTTCCTCTCCCCTGTATTAGAGGAGATTTTGGAAGTGACAATGAGAAATAGACAATGTGAAGAGGACAATGTAAAATAGGCTACTCCAGGATTGTTTGACACTCACAATAGAAACAAAATTCGAGGGAATGCGTAGCAAGCTATATTCAAGATCAATTCAAATCGGCTTCAACTGACAAGGGGTATTCAAGGCAGAGTCAAGACTTGTTTGACCCATGCAATAAAAGCTAAATTCGAACGAATACATAGCACGCCATATTCAATTTCGATTCCAACCAAGTTTGTTAGCCTTGAAAAACAGGGGTATGCTGCTTTCGATTCTAGTATGGAAATTCAAGAGTTCTTCGAGTTGAATGTCAAGCAAGATCGTTTTCAGCTGGATTCAACTTCAGCCTTGATTGACAAGTGAAGGCTACTTCTAATTCAAGCCTTGAATCAAGCCTTACTGCTGACTGGGGTACAGATAAGAGTACCGACTGTAGAAAAAATACTGTAGAAGTTGGAAAGAATTCATCACTTTAGTACTGTATTAATAATATAATTAATAATTTACTATGATTTACTACTTGAGCCTCTAGTTCATGAGTTCTGATGATTAAACTATTGTAAGATAATCTAATTTCGTATTGATATTGACTTGATAACAGAACTTCCAAAAGGAATTTGGTTGTCATTGTGGAGTAAAGTTATTATTGTGATGATTCTGAAATAGTATGATTTATAACGCCAAGTAGATGATGTTTCTACAACAGCATTACTTGCCACTGAGTGAGTGAGTGTGAAATTTAATTTAAAAGTATTAGCGCAAAATGATGAAATGGTAGGTAATGACAATTATCTTACTTAATTAAGGTGTATCTTACCTTTAAAAGTTTTATTCCCCATTTGATCCAATGTGTCCTGAGTTTTCTTTTAGCAATACAATTTTTTGTTGTTGCTGGGATATGCATTATGAATATATACATGATTCAACTATAAATGTATGCTTCCACTTTTTTGCTCATCTCATTATTCGATATTACTCTGTAGCATCATTATCATCATTCTTCACACATTGTCAATTGCAAACATTCCCCTGCAAATAAAAATTTGACAACAATAAAACAAATTTACAGGTTTCAATATTGTAGGTAGAAATATTATTCATCCACTTTTTGTAGGCTTATTGTTACATCTATTCCACCCTACTTATGCATATTGAATTCAGTCAATGATGATAAACAGTTGAATAAGAAGCATAGGTACCTCAACGTTTTGTAGCTTTTCACATGTGAGGAAAGGTACGATATAAATATGTAGGCTGGATTGTTGTTAGAAAGGTTTTATCTGGATTATTTTCTATCTTATCCATTGAACAAGTGTAGCGAGTTCTTAATTTGGACTCTAGGACTTAAGTGTTAGCACAATATGTTACTCGTGATAACAGCTACTGTACCGAACTCTTTGACTAAACTACTTCAAAATTTGAACTCTCTTTGAGACCATCCTACAGATCAAAGTTGTCAATGAAATTGGCTCTTTCCTTCGTCCTTTATGAGGATAACAGGATATCATAATTTAGAAGTGGATATGAAAACATGTCAGTGGTAGCATAAATCATATTAATCACAAATTACACGTGATAGAATCACTTTTAAATTTTCCACTTTCATATGGTCAGGAATATTTCTTGTTGTCATCATGGATGTTAACAACCCATTTGATTCATAATTGAGCCTATTAATATATTGCATATCATAGGTCCAATAGGCCCAAAAACATAATAATAAAGAGTAGAACCTGATTATTGGAACACATCCTCTTGCACATATTCAGAACTGTCAGTATATAGTAGCATAAGCATGAATATATTATTATTGTATTCGAAACTGTACCTAGAGTTCTAGAGTAATATTATCTACTTACTTTTCTTGATAGGAGAAGATCAAATATTCATGTTATTTAAAAACTAATAAATGACTGAAGAACTGTAAAGAGAACTGGAACTGGAACTTTCCACCTACAGATATGCGAAATGTGGTGCATGATGCATCCTTTTCGACTGAAACACTTATAGAGACTAGAGTAGATGAGTAGACCAAAAACGCGCCAAAACGCTTCGATTTCGACAACCTATAGTGAAAAGAATAAGGGATAAGGGTGTGAATAAAGAATAAGGGTGTGAGTGAGTGAATGATGTTGGACAGAGAAGGAGTGGGTGTTGATCAGGGAGTGGACAATGGTGAGGCCTGCCATTACAAAAGAGAAACTGTTTGAAAGGAGAACTAAATGGGACTGATATTGTGGCCAAAGCATGCAGTCGAAATCATAAGGAAAGAATGGTAGATGTAGAGGTGTTGGAAGGTAGGGAAAGGGGGGGTGAGAGTTGTGCAGGGTAATAAACCCTGATGACCAAAAAGAAAAAAGAGAGGGCAATAATTGCAACATCCTTTTCATGTTCTATTATAATATATTGCACGCGTTACTATTACATATATCCTTCATTCACTAATAAGATGAGCTTTACAGTTTATCTATAGCTCAATTGGCTACAGTATCTAAATCACAAACCAAAATCGATCATATGAGCACAATACTAAATATAAAAATATTTCTAAATTTTAAGCTGGTAATCAAGATTGATTACAAAGATAAGCCAAAAAAGTAGCATTTGTGCATTTACTGATGAAGTAGAAAACCAGATATTACTTGAACTCTAAGCTCATTCAACTTCAAGACAAAGTTGGAAATTCGAATCAAACAAATTATATTTCATGCATAATTGAATAATCGGACCGATTATGAATGAAGTATTCCTGAGAAAAAACCATGTTCCATGCTTTAATATTGAAAATCGTTCTGTATTCCTAAAAATATCAAGCCTTCGATGTCTACAATCTGAGAATGAAAAAGAGAAACCTACATGATGCAAAGTATTCTCGGATATTATGATCAGTTTTCCAGATATATATTAGTTTTAATGGAAAGTATAATACTTATATCTCTTGCTACGATATCAAAGAAAGTACAGAATACTGATACCTACATGATGCAAAGTATTCTCGAATATTATGATCAGTTTCCCACATATATATCAGTTGTAATGGAAAGTATAATACTTATGCCTCTTGCTACGATATCAAAGAAAGTAAAGAATACTGATACTGAAAAAGACTTGGGAAATATAACCTAAAGATCTCAAAATTGATGCTGTTAGATCTCAGAATAAATAAATAATATCAATCAACTTCGAAAAGAGAGAAGACCAAAGGCAATTCTTGTATTTAAAAGATGAATTTTAATATTTCCATGTAACACCAACACCAACTCGTACTATGTATGAGTATAATGTCATTCATCCCAATTTAAAAGGATTTTTAACTCCGGCCGCAAAAGACGTGTCTTGTCAAAACAATTTCGCCTGTATTTGCTAAGAATGAAGCACCTGAAATGAAGTGACCCATATCTACTTCCTCCTTCATGTTGCTTAATGAACAAACCATATTGTCTTGTGTGGGATTTCAATAATAATAATTGTACAAGCTCATTCCCAGCCTTTAAGAATACCACAGATTAGTCTAGAATTACGATTATCAAATATGTAATTTTAATGATTGAATTGTTATCATTTGCTGTTCTTATTGTTCACGCAACTTTCTTCGAATTGATTCCTCAGTTTCCACACAATTCAATTTTATTCCTCTAATCCATGCCAATCCCCGATCATGGAAACCAATTTTGAATCATATTCTCAATCTTAACCCTTGTAAATTGATATTCTGGAAGTTTGTAGTTCAAATCTTTCAAACAACTTTTAACAAATCCGAAGTGTAGCATTAGGGTATGCAACTCACCAATCACTGGTCAAGTCAAGGTAACTTTTGTTGAAAGAATGTATTTCTTAAATGGAAGATTATTATAGTTTCAATTCGGTAGAGGTAATAAAGGACTGTCTGAATATTTCTTTACGTAGGGCTTTGGTTGGGATTGGCGCTAAGTAGTCTATTAATATTGTGAATGGAAATGGAGACATTGGAAAAAAAAAGGAAATTCACTTCTACACCCGAATCATTCATCAAAAATACATTGTTAAAATCTGCCTAAATTATTACAGTGCCAAGTTTTTAACTGCATTTAAAATTTACCCATTTACTTTTATTGATATCACTAAAAGTTCAGTGATAACAATAGATTTTCGTTGACTGTATTTACCATTATTTCTATTGATATCCATGAGCACCTGTGATATCACTGAACGTACAGTGATATCAATAGAAGTTCATTGACTGTATTTACCGTGATGTGTATTGATATCCATGAACTCCTATTGATATCACTAAACTTGTAGTGATATCAATATAAGTTCATTGACTGTATTTACCGTGATTTCTATTGGTATCCATGGATTTCTATTGATATCCATGAGCTTCTATTGATATCACTAAACTTGCAGTGATATCAATATAAGTTCATTGACTGTATTTACCGTGATTTCTATTGGTATCCATGAACTTCTATTGATATCACTAAACTTGTAGTGATATCAATATAAGTTCATTGACTGTATTTACCGTGATTTCTATTGGTATCCAAGGATTTCTATTGATATCCATGAGCTTCTATTGATATCACTAAACTTGCAGTGATATCAATATAAGCTCATTGACTGTATTCACCGTGATTTCTATTGGTATCCATGAACTTCTTTTGATATCACTAAACTTGTAGTGATATCAATATAAGTTCATTGACTGTATTTACCGTGATTTCTATTGGTATCCATGGATTTCTATCGATATCCATGAGCACGTATTGATATCCATGAGCATATATTGATATCAATAGAGTTTTTCTATCGATTTCTATGGATCTCTTCCACTAGGGACACAATCCCATACAGCATAAGGGACTGTGCTAGAGAGGAGTAGATAACTCTTAGACGCGATCAGTTCAGTACCATATGTGATAAATCTATAGCTCAAGTTAATTATTGAGGAATTGTGAACTGACTCACTAACCACAATTTATGAAAAACTACCCTATTGATTGCGATAAACCTATGAAGGATTTCTTATTCCTAGAATCACATTACAAACGAAAAACAGCACAGCTTTCTTTGGTACTAGGTGCTCTCTGCGAAGTCTAGTGAAGATAATAATTACTTTTGAACGTTTATGTTTAATAACTTAAAAGAACGTTTTGAAACGTTCAAGTCATGTTAGCTTCTAGCAAATCAATAAATCAATTGATGTATTAATAATGATATCATATTGGGCTTATTGAGGATGGGTATAATAATAACAATCGTTCAAGTATCTAGTACGCATTATTGTAGCTTATCTGAAAAAGTCTCTCCATAATTTAAGACAATAAAAGATATGAATTATCGTGATTTGCATGATAGGCTACCAAAGAGAATGAAGATCTAAAACTTTTATTTTTATAATTTTGCTGTAAACTTACTATAATCATAATTGATATATTATTAGGATAGGAAGAGAGTAATGAATAACTTACAGCGTTTCATCAACAGATATTTCAAAAACCACCTATCATTCCTGCAACAAAACTGTAGTCTAGTGTGTTCTATAAAATGTTGTTGCTTTCACATTATATTTGCAACAAGTTTTTTTAAATACTTGACAGATTACACTTTCATAAGACTTCAAACGTTAATTCATTCATAGAAGATTATAGGCCTACTACTTAGCAGTTATTATTCTTATGAGGATTATAGTTTTACTCATCCTACTGCTAGTATTAACTGATCTAATATAGGATAGACTATTAAAAGAAAGGATTGGCTTATAGACTTACGGGATGAGAAATTCATGAATGACATATCATCATGTCTGAACTACTGGACTGATTAACTTGAAATTTTGCATCTGGACTCTTAATTTATCGAGGATGGTTAAAGGCCTATTTAAAATTGTTTGAGATTTCAGTAGGTCAAGTTTCCAGTCTGTCAAGTTTTCAATTAGAGGGTTACTTGCTAGTCAGTAATAAGTGCACAGTTCACTTACAACTCCTATTACACAGTTATTAAGAACTAACTCTATACTATATTATATCAGGTCCTACTACGATGTAGCCTACAAGGAACTCCATACCTTACGTTTACGTGTAGTATAGAATTCCGTGTCTGCCCAGAAAAGCAAAGACAAGAGTGTCATCATCAAGGAGCCAGCTAGTGCCGTTGACTCATTCTTTTGAGTTCTGAGCTATTGATAAACTAGAAACATTGTCTACTTTTCAACTTTCTTCTTTCAGAAAATGTTGAGAACGATGTTCTTGCTTTGTAAATACATGTAAATACATGTATGTATTGGTAGCTATAGTTACACTACCGGGCGTAGTTGGATGAGCAACTAACAATAGGACAGAAAGTCCTACCTCACTTTCTCACTATCATTTTTTCCTCTCTCTTTCGTCCCCTCAATCTTATTTTGTCTCTCCCTCACAATTATCCAGGTCGTGTGGGAAGGATATTATTTTATACACTTTTCAGAGTCGACATATATTTGTTGAAACACCGCCGATTTATTTAGATATATTACAATATAATATTATTGTTATTCAAATTGCATTCCATCTTTATTTTCATCAATTGATTTTTTATACTTCGTAGAATCCATTGAATTTATTGATTAGCAATACTGCCATTCAATGTTGATATTAGTGTATAAGCAAGTATACACTGTAACATGGATAAAGAACTGTAATCTATCTATCTAATTTATCTCACTTTGCTTGAATATATTAACAACTAGCAGGTAACCCGTGCTCCGCAAGGGTCTAATTAGGAGCATGTCAAACCAAAAATTGACCTAATTAAATCCTGGAGAATTTAAAATGGGCCTATAACCATCCTTGATAAATAAGGAATATTTATGCAAAATTTCAGTCTGGAAGTTCAGATGTGTTGATGCGTCATTCGTGAATTTCCCATCCCCCATGACTTACATATAATCCAATTCTTTCTTTCATTGTGAATTATAGATATATTATCCTTCATACCCAGTAAAAGTGATTCAATTCAATGTAATTTACAGTATGAACCACCATTTATTGTAATTTACAAAAATACCTTAAAATGAGAAGAATTTCAACCTTTCTATGAGAAGGTTCACAAAAAGTGGAGCAAAAAGGGTTCAAAAAGGTTTTTGGGAAGGTTTTCGGCGAAAACCGCTCCAGTTCACCCTTCACAAGGTTTCCACAAGTTTATGTGAAAAGTTTTTATTTAAAGTCTATGATAATGATTTAAAAAGGTTTTCGTAATTTTATGTGCTATCTGGGTATTGTAAGAATTTCAAGATAAATTTATGTCAATTGATTTATTTCCTGAAGTGTGATAAAATATGTGAATGAGTAATTTTTTTTATATATACGAGGGTTTATCAGTTAATTCACTCAAACAGGAAGCTGATCAGATCTCTTGGATTTTGAATTTGGCGCGCTACCTGGTAATGAAATGGAATGAAATGAAAAAATTCTTCATTAGGCGGAGTTAGGAAGAATTTTTTCATTTCATTAACAGGTAGCGCGCCAAATTCAAAACCTGGTAATGGTTTTCAGCTATTTTTATGGTTCCTGATGGAAAAACATTTTTGTTACTCTCGGTATTTGATAGGTGGTTGTATTATATCTATATTTGATTTTGATTCAGGAGTTTATTATGATAGGGGTCTGAGTTTAGAGAAGGTTATTAATTTTAAATTCTATCAGATTAAACATAACTTGATAAAGGCATGATGTTGTCCATTCAATCTGGTAGAATTATAAGAACGGCAAAAAATCGATGTGTTTGTGTAACTGGCTTATTTATCCTTGGTTCAATTACAGTACTTCCAAGTTATGTTTTCCCATTATTTCAATTATTATCGTATATCATGCATCATTACATTTTGGGGTCACATTTGCCACTCTATTCATTGCCTCGTCAGGAATAACGTTAACTACTGATACATATTCTCAAGGCTCTGCAGGAGGGGAACCATGTCGAATTGCTATCTCCATAATTGTAATGTTAATTGGGATTCTATATAACTCGGTTGATTTCCATCCAAACGTTCCGGTCAATATCTCATTATGAAGGTTTGTTAATTCTCTATTGAAGCTGCGAAGTAGAAAATTAATATTGATTCTTGAGAAAACATTCATATTGCTTTATTAAGTGGGAAACTTTTATAATTTTTTCCTGGCTTTTTTGATGAATATTTTGGAAATTTATCTCGCAACATGAATTAGTTTTGATGAGTTCTGTTGAAATTGATGTTTTCATAGAAATCTTCACATCCGTACGGTTTTTAAATGGAATCTAGCAAAGGAATTTTTCGTTTGCAAGCCACTGATAAATGGAGGTGACAGACCCTCACACGCACTGAGTGCATGACCGCCTTCAGTTGACTGAAGGGGACCGGTTTCTTGGGCTTTGTTTCCCTGTAAACAATAGTTCTTACATTTCCACTCCCTTTTGAAAGTTATTCGCAGAAAGAGTTCATGAGTGAAGGGATCTTGAACTGACAAAATATTATCAGTATACAGAATGTTATGAAAAAAGGTGCCCATAAGTCAGGGTGTGATTCCTCACATCGAGAGAAAAAAAAGTAGTAATTAACATAGGTTCGAAAATGCTTGGTTATCAAGTTATACAGAGTGGAAGATTTCGTCTGAATTTCTGTGCCTCTGCTAAAACGAAGCCCTACGGGTATTTGTTGGCTGTTAACTAAGATATACAATTTAGCGTACTTTCTGTAAAATGAACTGAAAAATTGAATAAAACCGTTTCCAGACCTGTAGCTACAGTTATTTTTAAGATATATTACGAAATACGCGAAACTTGGTCCCGAAAAACAAGTTCCTATAATGTTTGAAGCTGATTTACTATATTAAATGTCTCTCTCTCTCTCTCTCTCTCTCTCTCTCTCTCTCTCTCTCTCTCTCTATATATATATATATATATATATATATATATATATATATTATATATATATATATATACATAATATCAAATATTAAATGTCTCTCTCTCTCTCTCTCTCTCTCTCTCTCTCTCTCTATATATATATATATATATATATATATATATATATAACGTATATAGTATATATTATATGCTATGTAATCGTTTTAGTTTGTATTATTTATATATATATATATAATATATATATATATATATCCCGTTCGTGTTCCAATGGGAAGGATATTATGTTATACTTTACTTCAATCATTCCAAACGATTCATAAGTCATTTCCAATCAATCATTGATTAACAAATGATTGGAAAGTACTCTAAATCACTCCACTCCATTTATTCTAACCAATTTGTGAATCATTTTGAATTATCGATTCTCAATTGAGGGGAAAGTACTCCAAGCACTTCTGCAATCATTCTAAATGATTCATAAAACATTTCCAATAATTGATTTTCAAATAATTGGAAAGTACTTCCAATCACTTCACTTCAATCATTCTAAATGATTCATAAATAATTTTCAATCATCGATTATAAAATGATTGGAAATTACTTTCAAGTACTTTTCTACAATCATTCTAAATGACTCATAAATCAGTTCCAATCATTGATCAACAAATGATTGGAAAGTACTACTTCAATCATTCTAAATGATTCATAAATCATTTTCAATCATCAATTTTATAGAATGATTGGAAAGTTCTTTCAAGTACTTTACTTCAATCATTTTAAATGATTCATAAATCAGTTTCAATCATTGATTATAAAATGATTGGGAAGTAATTTCAAGTACTTTACTCCATTCATTCTAAATGATTCATAAATCATTTCCAATCATTGATTAACAAATGATTGAAAAGTACTCTAAATCACTCTACTCCAATCATTCTAAACAATTTGTAAATAATTTTCAATTATCCATTCTCGATTAAAGAGAAAGTACTCCAAGCACTTCTGCAATCATTCTAAATGATTCTTACATCATTTTCAATCATTGATTTCCAAATGATTGAAAATAACTTCCAATAACTCTTATTCAATCATTCAAAATGATTTATCAATTATTTCCAATCATCGATTTTTACTAATGATTGCAAGTACTTCAAGCAATTCTGCAATCATTCTAAATTATCCATAATCAGTTCCTATCATCGATTTCAAGATAATTCTAAAGTACTTTAAAAGACATTACTTCAATAATTTTGAACGATTTGTAAATCATTCTCATGCAGTCATCAATTTTCAAATGATTGGAGAGTATTTCCAATCATTTCACTTCAATCATTTTTAATGTTTAATAAATCATTTCCAAACATTGGTCTACAAGATTCTTCTACATCATTATGGAGATATACTTCACACTTTATGATCTGTTGAGGATACTTGTTGGTTATTCAAAGTTTCTCAATTTTTACTAAGTATAGATGACTCATCAGAAATCATTGGAAATTATTTTCAAGCAATTCCGCAAATCATTTCATTCAGATGATTCCGAATGATTGTCAATGGATTTCAATCAGAAATGAGAAAAAAATCAATAACTTGAAATTATTGTAAATGATTTTAAAGTAATTATAATAGTATCTTCCAAATCACTTCAAAGTACTTCAAATCAGTTCACTCCAATCATTCTAAATCATTGATAAATCAGTTTCAATCATTGGTCTTCAAGTAATTGAAAAGTACTTCAAAGTACCTTATTCAAATCATTTCAAGTAATTTATAAATCATGTCCAATCATTGGTATTCAAATGATTGAAAAGTACTTTAAAGTACTTTACTAAATCATTTGAGGTAATTTATAAATCATTTTCAATCATTGGTCTGCAATGACATTTCATGGAGAATTAAAAGTAATTGGAAAGTACTTTAGAATGATTTAACTCGCCCTAAAAAGAGGTGACAAATTTGAAATCACTGGCAATCAGTTTCAAGCACTCTCAAATCATTTCCTTGCTGCTTGAGTAGTAGAATGAATATTGTAGGAAATTATGTAAGCTTCAATTTGTTATATGACAGTTAAGTCCTTAAGATACATAGTTTTTGAGTTTTATGCGAGAAACCAAAAAATGGTACCCTCGAACCCCTCCACCCCCTTAGCACAGAGGGTAGGGGTGATGACGTTTGATATGTTTACCTACTTACTACTCTCAACAGATCTGCGGGGTCAAAAATTGTCTTCCCAACTTTTCCCTCTATAAACTTTCCTTGACTGTACTATTGAACAAGTTAAAAGAAAGAGAATTGCTTTGCCAGTATCTGTACATGCACACTTCTTATTCAAAACTGGCAATATGAAATGGAATTTTTGTTTGTTTTCAAAATTTATTTGTTTTTTGTATTGTGGTAAAAATTGTTCAATTCAAAATTTCACTTGATAAATAAATTGTGCCAGAACATTACAATAATAATTATTATTACTGCAATTGGACCGATTGCTACGAATTTATTCTATTCTATTGGGTGGAATTATATACATAACCTCATTTTAAAACTCCATTGCATTATCCTATTTCAACATTGCTGAAGCTATAGTGTACTTTCTGCCAGTAGAATAATGTTGTCTGGAATTTGTTTGAAAACAATCATAGGTAATTTATTTGTTTATTTTCTTTTGCAGAAAAACTGCAGGGCATCCGCACAGCTCTTCGGTCATATATCATTTGTTGTTCATCCATCTGTGGAACAAATACCTAACTAATCCAGAAATTACAAATCAGCATTAGTCCAGTCACTATATACATTGGTGCATGCAATTTATATTGTAGTTCTGATTTTTTAATATATTATTTGGGTACAACAATAAATTTTCCATTTTTCGACCGAATTTGACTTATGATGCATGAATTTGGACCGCCTTGACGAGACGAGAAGAATGAATTGTAGTACGATGAAATCTGAGCACTGTGTCAAAAGCTATAAGTGATTGATAAGGTGTCCTTAAAGCGCGCCTCTCCACTAGGAAATACTGAAATGAAGTGCATCTAACGGGTGATTCTCATAGAACAATATCATGAACCTATGTCATTGTGCGGAATACCAATGTGAGGACAATGTAGTTGGTGATTATGTTTGAAGCAGAAAATTAGGTGTTTTTCGCAATACAAGGAGCATTGTTGTCAGGTGTACCGGGAAATCTTTATAAGATAGAGCGCTCTACCCCATCTCAGATTGTATAGAACAAAAATACGCCGAGAGGAATTTTGAATTATATATCTAAATGGTAACAATCGTAAGATATTGTTGATCAAAAATTAAAAATCATAAAAATTGATTTTTTCTTCAAATTTCACTCATTTTTGAAAAATCATAACTCAGTTCTCATTGAAGATAGAGAGTTCCGAATGATCTCATTTTATTCAGAATTTCATAATCTACTAAAAAGCATCAGGAAAAATTTTTCTGTCCGATTACGAGATTTGGCAGGAATAGCTGAATACTGGAAAATGAGCCGAAAATACGAGGTTTTTGGGCCACTGTATCTAGCACAAGGAAATTTTGCATGGAGAAATTTTGCATGTATTACACAGATGTCTGGAGAAGCTTAGCAATGGTTTACTAAACATCCCAAGGCATGGGTTGCTTTTCGTGGATTAGCGTGGGTCTACTTTGCGGTGGGCCTTTATTTGTGATTAGTCAGAACATAATTTGTTATTTGCCCAATTTCAAATGAAATGTTCTTGAAATTTTGTTTTTGTGTCATCTCATTCCTAGGAAATAATAAAAAAATATTTATAAGTTGTTAGCTATGTAGTTTTTCATTTGAGAGAATATCCTGTTATGATTTCTTTATTTGAATTACTCATACAAAAGCATATAATTTTGAATATTGGAGAGTTAATGATAAATCTAAATGGTATAATACCACTGATTGAATGAGATAAATCATAATATGAATTCATAAATCACTCAATTCGCTTGGTCAACTATATGCATAGCAATGACATTAGTCAAATAGTTTTCAGCTATTTGAGTCAACCATCCTAGCTAGTCTTAATTTTTTACTAGGAATATAGCAGTCAGACATTTGCAGTTTGCTTTTTTCAATGTCTGCTCGTTCACACACCGAAAAACAAGGGAACCCCTAGTGGAAGTGATCAATAGAGATCAATAAGAAAAAATGTATTGATATCAATAGGTATTTTACCAAATACCTATTGTTATCAATACACATCGATACATATCCATGGATATCAATACATAACCAGCTGTATTGATATCAATGCACATCAATACATTTCCATGGATTTGTATTGGCCCAAATAATGATATCAATACACATCAATAGGTAGCCATGGATATCAATACATAACCAGCTGTATTGATATCAATACACATCAATACATTTCCATGGATATGTATTGATGTGTATTGGCCCAAATACCTATTGATACCAATACACATCAATAGGTAGCCATGGATATCAATTCATAACCAGCTGTATTGATATCAATACAGATCAATAGCCATCCATGAGCAGCATGTCCCCTTTCTAGAAAAAATCCTCTTTTAAATCTAGGAGAGCAGCTTAGGATGAGGATAACGTTTGCAAGGATTAGAATATTCTAACCCAGCTGCGACAAGCATCAGACAAGGGAGTATACCTGTTGAATTATCTATAATCAATATAAGTAAATTGGATTCAGTGGATGGATGTCTATTGACATATTGATAATTAAGGAATGTAAATAGTTAAGACATAAATAATGTAGAAAGTTGTTTATTAGAATAACTCATATGCATGTCATTTATTTATGAAGAAAGGTTCTTATTGTGATGCTTCAGAATACTTCAATCTCTTCCTGTTTAAAGTAGCAATTTTTTGAGCTACATACTGGTTTATGTTACTGCACCTCAATAAAATTTCAATTTTTGAAGCATTCAGATATTCCTCCAGGATCCGGTGTTTGAACATTTCTAGAACAAATGACAGTTCAAATTATAAAATCTTGACAAATTAGAAGATAAGGATTTTATTTCCTGAATTAATCTGGTAGCAAATTTATTTAATAACCTAAAAATGTATTTAAATATGCATGAAACTCCCTCTCGTGAAAGGAGAGTTCAAGATAACACAAGAGCGTTTTTTTCACGTAGAAAACCTCGAGAAAACCCCATTTTTCCACATGAAAAAAGGTGGGAAAGTTCCAACTTTTCACGTAAAAAGTATCTACGTGAACCTGAAACTTGAAAATAACATTTTTTGTTTTTACATTTTCACGTTATACTGAGCATGTAAAAACTCTCAGAAAAGAACATGTATAAAACGGTTTTTCCTACATTTCTTGTCCCACATTTTGTCATTTATTTCACATGATTTATTCTGTCCGATTACGAGATTTGGCAGGAATAGCTGAATACTGGAAAATGAGCCGGAAATACGAGGTTTTTGGGCCACTGTATCTAGCACAAGGAAATTTTGCATGGAGAAATTTTGCATGTATTACACAGATGTCTGGAGAAGCTTAGCAATGGTTTACTAAACATCCCAAGGCATGGGTTGCTTTTCGTGGATTAGCGTGGGTCTACTTTGCGGTGGGCCTTTATTTGTGATTAGTCAGAACATAATTTGTTATTTGCCCAATTTCAAATGAAATGTTCTTGAAATTTTGTTTTTGTGTCATCTCATTCCTAGGAAATAATAAAAAAATATTTATAAGTTGTTAGCTATGTAGTTTTTCATTTGAGAGAATATCCTGTTATGATTTCTTTATTTAAATTACTCATACAAAAGCATATAATTTTGAATATTGAAGAGTTAATGATAAATCTAAATGGTATAATACCACTGATTGAATGAGATAAATCATAATATGAATTCATAAATCACTCAATTCGCTTGGTCAACTATATGCATAGCAATGACATTAGTCAAATAGTTTTCAGCTATTTGAGTCAACCATCCTAGCTAGTCTCAATTTTTTACTAGGAATATAGCAGTCAGACATTTGCAGTTTGCTTTTTTCAATGTCTGCCTGTTCACACACCGAAAAACAAGGGAACCCCTAGTGGAAGTGATCAATAGAGATCAATAAGAAAAAATGTATTGATATCAATAGTTATTTTACCAAATACCTATTGTTATCAATACACATCGATACATATCCATGGATATCAATACATAACCAGCTGTATTGATATCAATGCACATCAATACATTCCCATGGATTTGTATTTGCCCAAATAATGATATCAATACACATCAATAGGTAGCCATGGATATCAATACATAACCAGCTGTATTGATATCAATACACATGAATACATTTCCATGGATATGTATTGATGTGTATTGGCCCAAATACCTATTGATACCAATACACATCAATAGGTAGCCATGGATATCAATACATAACCAGCTGTATTGATATCAATACAGATCAATAGCCATCCATGAGCAGCATGTCCCCTTTATAGAAAAAAATCCTCTTTTAAATCTAGGAGAGCAGCTTAGGATGAAGATAACGTTTGCAAGGATTAGAATATTCTAACCCAGCTGCGACAAGCATCAGACAAGGGAGTATACCTGTTTAATTATCTATAATCAATATAAGTAAATTGGATTCAGTGAATGGATGTCTATTGACATATTGATAATTGAGGAATGTAAATAGTTGAGACATAAATAATGTAGAAAGTTGTTTATTAGAATAACTCATATGCATGTCATTTATTTATGAAGAAAGGTTCTTATTGTGATGCTCCAGAATACTTCAATCTCAAAGGTCAGGCACACCATGTTTTGAGCACCTCTAGTTCAGGAGTTGTAAATGATTTTTGATTTCTATTATAGTACATGGGACATACTATAAGTGGGAATTACTTGAGAACTGTGATGGCTCAAAACGTCAACTTCTGCTGAGAGTAGCTTCTCATAGACCTCTACTCTTGTGCGAGTATCAATGTTTTGAGCACCTCTAGTTCAGGAGTTATGATTGATTTTTTGATTTATCATATAGTACATAGAACATACTATGAGTGGGAATTACTTAAGAACTATGATGGCTTAAAACGTCAATTTCTGCTAAGAGTAGCTTCTCATAGACCTCTACTCTTGTGAAGGTTTCCACGTTTTGAGCACCTCTGGTTCAGGAGTTATAATTAATTTTTTGATTCACCATATAGTACATGGTACATACTATGAGTGGGAATTACTTGAGAACTGTGATGGCTCAAAACGTCAATTACTGCAGAGAGTAGCAACCCATAGACCTCTATTCTTGTGCAGGTTTCCACGTTTTGAGCACCTCTGGTTCAGGAGTTATTATTGACTTCTTGATTTACCATATAGTACAGGAACATACTATTATCACATACACCCTGAGTAGTTTCAGAGGTGGGTTATTGATACCCAGGTGTTGCTCCTGGATGACTCAGCTCAGTTGTAATGTGGGCGGGGAAAGGAGGCAAGTCGAAGTTCCTCCCCTTTCTTCTTTGTGCCTCAGCTGGCGTGGATGGCACCTCCTGGTACTCTCTTCTCTGATAACACCACTTCGAGGTAGTTTTGATTTGGCCTGATGGACTCGGTTCCGCCCAGTATATTAGGGAGAGGATGGATAGACAGGAGGGACGGCAGCCAACTGGCCGCTGTGCCTGGAGAGGATAGAAGGATAGGGACGGCAGCCAACGGGCCGCTGTTCCCTGGGAGGATGGGAGGCTAGGGACAGCAGCCAACGGGCAGTTGTTCCCTGGTGAGATGGAAGGACAGGGACGGCAGCCAACGGGCCGCTGTGCCTTGGAAGAATGGAAGGTTAGGGACGGCAGCCAACGGGCCGCTGTGCCCTGGGAGGGTGAGAGAATAGGGACGGCAGCCAACGGGCCATTGTGCCTTGGGAGAATGGAAGGTTAGGGACGGCAGCCAACGGGCCGCTGTGCCCTGGGAGGGTGAGAGAATAGGGACGGCAGCCAACGGGCCGCTGTGCCCTGGGGGGAAGGAAGGTTAGGGACAGCAGCCAACGGGCCGCTGTGCCCTGAGAGGGTGAGAGGATAGGGATGGCAGCCAACGGGCCGCTGTGCCCTGGGAGAATGGAAGGTTAAGGATGGTAGCCAACGGGCTGCTGTGCCCTGGGAGGATAGAAGGTTAGGGACGGCAGCCAAGAGGCTGCTGTGCCCTGGGAGGGTGAGAGATTAGGGTCGGCAGCCAATGGGCTGCTGTGCCCTGGGAGGATGGAAGGTTGGGGCGGTAGCCAATGGGCTGCTGTGCCCTGGGAGGATGGAAGGTTAGGGACAGCAGCCAAAGGGCCGCTGTGCCCTCGGAGGGTGGGAGAAAAGGGGCGGCAGCCAACGGGCCGCTGTGCCCTGGGAGGATGGAAGGTTAGGGATGGCAGCTGCCGGGCCGCTGTGCCCTGGGAGGATGGAAGGTTAGGGACAGCAGCCAACGGGCCGCTGTGCCCTGGGAGGATGGAAGGTTAGGGACGGCAGCCAACGGGCCGCTGTGCCCTGGGAGGATGGAAGGTTAGAGATAGCATCCAAGGGGCCGCTGTGCCCTGGGAGGATGGAAGGTTAGGGACGTACAGCAGCCAACGGGCCGCTGTACAAGGACAGGAGGTCAGGGACGGACAGCAGCCAACGGGCTGCTGTACAGGAGAGAAAGGTTGGGAGCGGAATGCTGCTGTCTGGGGCTCCTCCAGCATCTATATACTCTCCCAAAGTAAAGGGGATGGAGTTTTGCTGCCGCCAGATGCGGTAAGAATCATCTTGATGCGTGGAAGATGGTGTGCCATCGGTACCCTCCTTATCTCTGCGGTCAGCTAGCTTGCTGATAGCCGAGCGTCTTCTAATAATTTCAATATTTATTTAGCAACATTTCCCTGTCACAATTTCACTCTGTGACACCCCATTCCTACTTTGGGGGGGGGGGGATCAGAGCCCTCTATGGCACCACCTTAAAAGGCTTGAGCCATCTAGGCATCACCTTAAGAGGTGTACACCTCTCAGGCATCAACTTTAGAGGTGTATGCTGCTCATACATCACCTTCAGAGGTGTATGCCGCTCACTATGAGCATTATCTATACCTGGTCCACAGGTACATATTTGCACTGTCCATCTAGTAACCGGACTTTCATATGTGGTCGACCTGCTCGTTTGCTCTTGCCTGGTGTCGTGTTGCGGTGGCACAGCACCGGATCCATATTCTTAGACAGGCCTGGTCTGGGATCCTGTAGGACTATCTCTTTGACAGTCAAAGGGATTGTTGACTCTCCTGTATCTATGTCAGTCAATGGTGGCATTAATTCTTTCCTCTCCACCTTCCTGTTTGTTGGGAGTACTGAGCTAGATTCTGACTCATCATGAGATGGTTTTTGTTCCATCCTAATTTCCACAACTTTCTTGGAGCTCGAAGTGTTTGCTCTGGTGGTTGGAGCATGAGTCGCGGCCTGTCGTTCAGAGTCGGTCATCTCATCACAGTGATGAACTGTGTTGTCCCAAGATGCTTGTTCTGGAATATATTTTAATCTTTTATTTTTTGGTTTTATCTCTGTATGCCTTTTATTTTTCATAATGTAATTACTTCATCCTTGTTTTCATGTGATGGGCTACCGTAGCAGAAAAAATGTATTTTCTTTTAAGTTATAATTTATTATGCCAAGTTTATTTATAGAGCGGAGCAGCCTACTCCTCTGAGTATTTTTAGTTGTTTATTAGAAGTAGTACACCCCAATCGGGCTTATGCCTAGGGGTGTCCACTTTTATTTCACATTTTTTATATCTTTCTTTTTTATTCTGTATTATGTTTGTTTGTGAAATAAATGAATTGATTGATTGATTGATTGATTGATATATGACAATTCTGCCCTGGTATTAATCAAGTCATTGAATTTGAATCCATTCCAAACAACCTGCTTGTACATCCTTCTGTGGCAACTCTTGTTCTCCTGAGATTTGGAGTCTACAGCTGCTATTGTTGGGACTGATGTTGTCTTAGTCCTCAATAAGAGTGATTGCGACATAATTTGCTGACTTGGAGGATACAATTTGGGAGGATCCCACTCCACCTCTCTCGTGAATGTGTGAATATTCACTCTGTTTTCATGCATAAATTCCATGCCTAATATCAACTCTTGTCCAAGTCCTTCCTTTATAGACGCCACTAATGGAACTGTGATTTGTTCTATAGTTACATTAGTTGTCAGCTTCTCATTTAATGGGGTAGATCGTCCATCGGCTAATATTGCATGGTGATGAGTTGGTACCTTCCTCATCATCCCTATTTTTTGGATAACTTTATTACTTGTAGTAAAACCTTGCTGAGTCTTCAATCACAGGAATCCTGTGTGCTGTTCGCATCACTGCTGTCTTATTTGAAGTTTTATTCTCCTTCTGCATATCACAGACACATCTCAGTGCTCTCTTTCTGCGCCTTTTACATGGTGGGATATCGGGACAGTGTGATCTCCAGTGCCCCGGTCTCTTCTATTGCCCACACATGGGTTCAGACTTACTGAGAGATGGTCTGTTATTAGTAGGGGTTATAACTGTCTCAACCTTGAGCCTTGTAATCTTTTTCGTGTCCTCAGTCATGTGAACTCTCGAATTCTGTCTATTCTGTTTCTTCTCTGCTTTGATTTGTTCATACTCCCTTGCAAATTTTTCCAATCCGTTAATACTATGAACATCTGATTGCAGAATATACAATTTGTACCGTGGGAGGAGATACTTATACACTCTCTTTAATTTTTTTTTGTCTGTGAAACCTTCTCGACGCCTCATGAGTGTCAGTACCTTTGAGAAATTCGTCAAATGACTCACCTTCCTTTTGCTTCCTTGTCTGGATTAGATTCTCGAGGTCCTCCTCATAGGTAAGTGGGTAGTAGCGTGATCTGAAATCTGTCACAATATTGTCCCATGATTTCCACTGGTCACGACGATTACGCATCTATAGAGTAGCTTTACCAACTAGTAATTCAGGAAGGGCAACTAGTAGTTGGTTGCCAGTAAGCCCATAGGCTTGTTGTAGCTCATATAGCCTTTCTAGGAAGCTGGGAGCATCTGATTGGCCATCAAATGACAGTCCTCAGTTTCTTACTTTGTCACATACCGCCCCTGGGTTCATGAGGGGATTTGTGTGAATATTGGTTCCAATCACATTATGAGCACCTGTTGCTAAGTGACTAGTCTCCCCAATGCTTCCACTCATTATACCAAGTCTTGGGCTGGGATAATG
Source organism: Nilaparvata lugens (assembly GCF_014356525.2). NCBI lineage: Eukaryota > Metazoa > Arthropoda > Insecta > Hemiptera > Delphacidae > Nilaparvata > Nilaparvata lugens. The sequence continues at coordinate 54,413,174 of NC_052518.1, forward strand.
TACAACCATCTTCTCATGTTGCTCCACCAACAAACTTTTCAGCTCAGCAAGTGTTCCAGATGACACTATGCCCCAATCTTGTAGAAGATTAAACGCTTCTTCCTTTTTCAATTTATAGATCCAGGAAACTCTGGGGTCAGTTATCACCTCAGGGCTTACATCCTCGACTGCCTGACCCTCTGTCAGCTCCTGGCATTGAGCATCTGAATCAGCCTCGTCCTGTTCACTCATGATTCTTACTTTGTTGCCTTGTGCCCCAAGTACGGGCGCCAATCTATCACGTACACCCTGAGTAGCTTCAGAGGTTGATGATTGATACACAGGTGTTGCTCCTGGATGACTTAGCTCAGTCGTAATGTGGGCGGGGGAAGGAGGCAAGTCGAAGTTCCTCTTCTTTCTTCTTTGTGCCTCAGCTGGTGTGGGAAGCACCTCCTGGTACTTCTGTCGGCGTGAAGGTTGCTCTCTTCTCTGATGACACCACTACCAGGTAATTTTGTATTGGCCTTACGACCTCGGTTCCACTCCAGTATAGTAGGAAGGGGAAGGATAGACAGGAGGGACGGCAGCCAATAGGCCGCTGTGCCCAGAGAGGATAGAAGGATAGGGACGGCAGCCAATGAGCCGCTGTGCCCTGGGAGGATGGGAGGATAGGGACGGCAGCCGACGGGCCGCTGTGCCCTGGGAGAATGGAAGGTTAGGGACGGCAGTCAACAGGCCACTGTGCCCTGGGGAGATGGAAGGATAGAGACGGCAGCCAACGGGCTGCTGTGCCCTGGGAGGATGGAGGGTTAGGGACAGCAGGCAATGGGCCGCTGTGCCCTGGGAGGGTGAGAGAATAGGGATAACAGCCAACGGGCCGCTGTGTCCTGGGATGATGGAAGGTTGGGGATGGCAGCCAACGGGCCGCTGTGCCCTGGGAGGATAGAAGGTTAGGGATTGCAGCCAATGGGCTGCTGTGCCATGGGAGGGTGGGAGAATAGGGACGGCAGCCAACGGGATGCTGTGCCCTGGGAGAATGGAAGGTTAGGGACGGCAGCCAACGAGCTGCTGTGCCCTGGGATGATGGAAGGTTAGGGATGGCAGCCAACGGGCCGCTGTGCCCTGGGAGGATGGAAGGTTAGGTACAGCAGCCGACTGGCCACTGTGCCCTGGGAGGATGGAAGGTTAGGGACGGCAGCCAACGAGCTGCTGTGCCCTGGGATGATGAAAGGTTAGAGATGGCAGCCAACGGGCCGCTGTGCCCTGGGAGGGTGAGAGGATAGGGACGGCAGCCAACGGGCCGCTGAACCCTGGGAGGATGGAAGGTTAGGTACTGCAGCCGACTGGCCGCTGTGCCCTGGGAGGATGGAAGGTTGGGGACGGCAGCCAATTGGCCGCTGTGCCCTGGGAGGATGGGAGGATAGAGACGGCAGCCAACGGGCTGCTGTGCCCTGGGAGGATGGAGGTTGAGGGACAGCAGCCAACAGGCCACTGTGCCCTGGGAGGGTGAGAGAGTAGGGATGACAGCCAACGGGCCGCTGTGCCCTGGGAGGATGGAAGGTTATGGATGGCAGCCAACAGGCCGCTGTGCCCTTGGAGGATAGAGGGTTAGGGACGGCAGCCAACAGGCTGCTGTGCCCTGGGAGGGTGAGAGAATAGGGACGGCAGCCAACGGGCCGCTGTGCCCTGAGAGGATGGAAGGATAGGGACGGCAGCCAACGGGCTGCTGTGCCCTGGGAGGGTGAGTGAGTAGGGATGCCAGCCAATGGGCCGCTGTGCCCTGGGAGGATGGAAGGTTATGGATGGCAGCCAACAGGCCGCTGTGCCCTTGGAGGATAGAGGGTTAGGGATGGCAGCCAACAGGCTGCTGTGCCCTGGGAGGGTGAGAGAATAGGGTCGGCAGCCAACGGGCCACTGTGCCCTGGAGGATGGAAGGTTAGGGACGGCAGCCAACTGGCCGCTGTGCCCTGGCAGGATGGAAGGTCAGGGTTGGCAGCCAATGGGCCGCTGTGCCCTGAAAGGGTGAGGGGATAGGGACGGCAGCCAACGGGCCGCTGTGCCCTGGAGTATGGAAGGTTAGGGACGGCAGCCAACGAGCTGCTGTGCCCTGGGATGATGAAAGGTTGGAGATGGCAGCCAACGGGCCGCTGTGCCCTGGGAGGGTGAGAGGATAGGGACGGCAGCCAACGGGCCGCTGAACCCTGGGAGGATGGAAGGTTAGGTACTGCAGCCGACTGGCCGCTGTGCCCTGGAGGATGGAAGGTTGGGGACGGCAGCCAATTGGCCGCTGTGCCCTGGGAGGATGGGAGGATAGAGACGGCAGCCAACGGGCTGCTGTGCCCTGGGAGGATGGAGGTTGAGGGACAGCAGCCAACAGGCCACTGTGCCCTGGGAGGGTGAGAGAGTAGGGATGACAGCCAACGGGCCGCTGTGCCCTGGGAGGATGGAAGGTTATGGATGGCAGCCAACAGGCCGCTGTGCCCTTGGAGGATAGAGGGTTAGGGACGGCAGCCAACAGGCTGCTGTGCCCTGGGAGGGTGAGAGAATAGGGACGGCAGCCAACGGGCCGCTGTGCCCTGAGAGGATGGAAGGATAGGGACGGCAGCCAACGGGCTGCTGTGCCCTGGGAGGGTGAGAGAGTAGGGATGCCAGCCAATGGGCCGCTGTGCCCTGGGAGGATGGAAGGTTATGGATGGCAGCCAACAGGCCGCTGTGCCCTTGGAGGATAGAGGGTTAGGGATGGCAGCCAACAGGCTGCTGTGCCCTGGGAGGGTGAGAGAATAGGGTCGGCAGCCAACGGGCCACTGTGCCCTGGGAGGATGGAAAGTTAGGGACGGCAGCCAACTGGCCGCTGTGCCCTGGCAGGATGGAAGGTCAGGGTTGGCAGCCAATGGGCCGCTGTGCCCTGAAAGGGTGAGGGGATAGGGACGGCAGCCAACGGGCCGCTGTGCCCTGGGAGTATGGAAGGTTAGGGACGGCAACCGATGGGCCGCTGTGCCCTGGGAGGATAGAAGGTTAGGGATGTCAGCCAATGGGCCGCTCTGCCCTGGGAGGATGGGAGGTTAGGGATGGCAGCCAATGGGCCGCTGTGCCCTGGGAAGATGGAAGGTTAGGGACAGCAGCCAACAGGCGGCTGTGCCCTGAGAGGATGGAAGGTTAGGGCCAGCAGCCAACAGGCCGCTGTGCCCTGGGAGGATGGAAGGTTAGGGATGTACAGCAGCCAACGGGCCGCAGTACAAGGACATGAAGTCAGGGACATACAACAGCCAACGGGCCGATGTACAGGAGAGAAAGGTTGGTAGGGGAATGCTGCTATCTCGGGCTCGTCCGGCGTTTATATACTCTCCCAAAGTAGAGGAGATGGAGTTCCGCCGCCGCCAGAGGCGGTAAGAATCGTCTCGATGCACAGAAGATGGTGCGCCATAAGTACCCTCCTTATCTCCGCGGTCAGCTAGCTTGCTAATAGCTGAGCGTCTTTTAATAATTTTAATATTTATTTAGCAACTTTTTCCCGTCACAATTTCACTTTGTGACACTTTGAGTGGGAATTACTTGAGAACTGTGATGACTCAGTACATCAATTTCTGCTGAGAGTAGCTTCTCATAGACCTCTACTCTTGTGCAGGTTCCCACGTTTCAAGCACCTCCAGTTCAGGAGTTATAATTGATTTTTTGATTTACCATATAGTACATGGGACATACTATGAGTGAGAATTACATGAGAACTGTGATGGCTGAAAAGGTCAATTTCTGCTGGGAGTAGCTACCCATAGACCTCTACTCTTGTGCAGGATTCACGTTTTGAGCACCTCTAGTTCAGAAGTTATAATTGATTTTTTGATTTATCATATAGTACATGGTACATACTATGAGTGGGAATTACTTAAGAACTGTAATGGCTCGAAACGTCAATTTCTGCTGAGAGTAGCTTCTCATAGACTTCCACTCTTGTGCAGGGTTCCACGTTTCGAGCACCTCTAGTTGAGGAGTTGTAATCGATTTTTGATTTCTCTTATAGTACATGGGACATACTATGAGTGGGAATTACTTGAGAACTGTGATGGCTGAAACCGTCAATTTCTGCTGAGAGTAGCTTCTCATAGACCTCTACTCTTGTGCAGGTTTCCACGTTTTGAGCACCTCTAGTTCAGGAGTAATAATTGATTCTTTGATTTACCATATAGTACATGGGACATACTATGAGAGGGAATTGCATGAGAACTGTAATGGCTCAAAACGTCAATTCCTGTTGAGAGTAGCTTCTCATAGACCTCTACTCTCGTAAAGGTTTCCACGTTCTGAGCACCTCTAGTTCAGGAGTTATAATTGATTTTTTGATTTACCATTTAGTACATGGGACATACTATGAGTGGGAATTACTTGAGAACTGTGATGGCTCAAAACGTCAATTTCTGCAAAGAGTAGCTTCTCATAGACCTCTACTCTTGTGCAGGTTCCCACGTTTCGAGCACCTCTAGTTCAGGAGTTAGAAAGTGGAGAGCTGGCATTAAGTTGGCTCTCCAATTTTTGAGACGTCATATCTCAAAAACTGTGGGTGCTCAAAACGAAATAAAAGTTGCTCAAAACGAGCTCAAAACGATGGCGTGTTTACCTTTTCGATTTCAAAAAGTGGAGTGCTGGCATCAAGTTGGCTCTCCAATTTTTGAGACATAATATCTCGAAAACGGTGGGTGCTCAAAACGAAATAAAAGTTGCTCAAATCAGCTCAAAACGAGCTCAAAACGATGGCGTGTTTACTTTCTCGATTTTGAAAAGTGGAGAGCTGGCATTAAGTTGGCTCTCCACTTTTTGAGACGTCATATCTCAAAAACGGTGGGTGCTCAAAACGAAATAAAAGTTGCTCAAATCAGCTAAAAACGAGCTCAAAACGATGGCGTGTTTACTTTTTCGATTTTGAAAAGATGAGAGCTGGCATTAAGTTGGCTCTCCACTTTTCGAGACGTCATATCTCAAAAACGGTTGGTGCTCAAAACGAAATAAAAGTTGCTCAAATCAGCTCAAAACGAGCTCAAAACGATGGCGTTGAGAGATTTCAAAAGTATTTTAGTGGAGAGCCAACTTAATGTTGGTAGTTATAAGAGCCTCTATCATCTTAGCATTCAGTAAAATAACATCCAGTTACATTGTATATTATAAGGAGGAAATTGATTGATACTCTAAGAAGATTCACCTACCCCTGTTATTATGTATGTGTATTTTTATCATAAATGTATTTCCTTTGCTTGATATAATTCAAAATTATAAGTAAAACAATAAAGAGCAAAACTAAAATCGTAAATCGATTTTGAAATAATCTTCATGACCTTTTAGAAGAAACTCTGTGGCTGAATCTGCTAATCAATTCCGACCATGTTGATAAACTTGAAACGCAAAAAATGCTGTTGATTTTATCATTTTTATTCATAGTTCACTTGGACGCATTCAATCACTTGAAAATATCAAGAGATTGAAGATATTCTCCTCAAATTCACGATCTCGGTAGTTCTAAGATGGAAAACAGTAGTTGAAGATAAATATTTAAGGTAACTGAGCTCCTATAGGATAAAATTTAGAACCAATCATGATTTTCTATGATGTATGATCCTCGTTTAAGAGACTCTTGATTAACAGTGGAATTGCGAAAAAATGGTAAAACTTCAATCGTCACTTTTTCAATCGGTTGTAACTTTCTAATGGTATTGAAATCGAAAGTATTGTATATTGGAGTGAGAAGAGGAGGAAATTCTTCACATTCTTGATTAGATTTTGATTTTATATCTAAATTATTTTATAAGATATGCATCATTGAATAAATAAATTGTCATTATTTTGTGTGAGGAATATGGGTTGAAGTACAGTGTACACTCAACAAAAAAATTCCTATTTCTCTTAGGAACTTGACTCATGATATATGATTTCCAACTGCCTTGACAAGCCGAAAAAAAGAGTGTACGGGAAGATCCGAACATTGTATCAAAAGTTATGAATGAAATTTCGGTCCTTGAGGTGTCCTGAAAATCTTTGAGATAGAGCGTTCTACCTGTTCTCAGATTGTAGAGCACAAAATTACGCCTAGTAGGATGTTGAATGATACATTTTTGAATTGTGACAATCGGAAGATATTGTTGATTAAATACTATAAGATTTATCAAAATTGATTTTTCCATGAAATTCCATTCGTTTTGGAAAAACTGTAGGATAGAACTGATTGAAGTTAGAGAGGTCTAAATGATTTCATTTTATTCTGAATTTCATACACAGTACAAAATAAGAGAGAGGATTTTTTTGTCCAATGACTCAGAACTGGAGAATGAACCAGACATATTTGGTATTTGGGCCACTCTGTACAAGGAAATTTTGCATGCGAAAATTGGTTCTAGACTTCTCTTATGCATACAAATCCTAAAAAAATCAGAACTACAATGAATATAAAATATTGCCTCTTTTTCATGTCTAAATTGACTGGACTAATAAATTATAATGTTATAACTGAGTCACATCTATCTTCTATAGAAGGTGGCGACAGGCGCGGATCGCCCCGATCCCCCCCCCCCACCTATTTCACAAGTGTTGTTTCAAAAAACTACAGTTACTATAGTTCAGTCACTGTAGACATCAAAAGGGGGTGTGCTTGCATTTTATATTGTAGATCTGAATTCTCAATTTGGATACATAAGAGAAATCCAATTTTTTCATGCAAGATTTCCTTGTGCAAGATACAGAATGGCCCAGATATACCTAAGATATCTGGTTCATTTTCCCGTACACGGAGAAATGGCCAATTTCTATATTCAGATAAATTATAGAAAAATACTTGATCTTGAATTTTAGAACAGAATCTCCTCCTTTAGTTGCTGAAAACGATTCATGGGAGAATATGTAAGATTAGATTGTTGAAAAAATCATGAAATCGAAGATACTTTCCCTAGTATTATTCTTTATATTAGTATTACTCATGTTTATTCTTATAGAACATGATCTAATGAACTTATATCATAGTGCGAAATCTCAATGTTATGACAAGATTATGGAGTTGCTGGTGATGATTGAAGCTAAAAATAAGGTATTTTCCAAAATACAACGAGCATTGTTATCAGGTGTACTTGAAAATCTATATGAGAAAGAGCGCTCTACCTTGTCTCAAATTGTAGAACACAAAACTACGCCCAAAGGAATTTTAAATTATAAATTTAAATGGTAAAAATCGGAGGATATTGTTGATGAAGAATGAGAATTCATCAAAATTCATTTTTTCTTAAAACTTTACTTATTTTTGAAAGATTGTAACTCTGTACTCATTGAAGACAGTACGTTCTGAATGATCTCATTTTATTAGGGATTTCGTAATATAAATAATAGGCTGCCACCCAACACTATTTAGTCGTAAAAGACAATTGTGCGGGTGAAGCCCGCATTCCAGCCGGAGCGCGAAGCGCGGAGGCTGCTATCCAACCCTATATAGTCATAGAAAACGATTGGGCGGGCGAAGCGCGTAGGCTGCTACCCAACACTATACAGTCATAAAAGACGATTGGGCAGACGAAGCCCGCATTCCAGCCGGAGCGCGAAGCGCGGAGGCTGCTATCCAACCCTATATAGTCATAGAAAACGATTGGGCGGGCGAAGCGCGGAGGCTGCTACCCGACACTATACAGTCATAAAAGACGATTGGGCAGGCGAAGCCCGCCTCCCAGCCGGAGCGTGAAGCGCGGAGGCTGCTAAACCATCCTACTGGGGGTGCAGGGGACGAAGCCCCCTACTGAGCGCGAAGCGCGAGTTGTAACTTAATAATAGAAGTTATTTATCAAAAACCATCGGTATTTCCACGCATCTCTACAGTATAATGCGAGGCTTCTCCAATCACTACCGTTCATAATACTGTAAACTCTTGGGTCCCCAAAATAGGTAATATCGCTTTTAAGGTAACTGTCATTCCCTAAATTTAGATTTGAACTTTTATAAATTTTGTGGTATCCTGCTTCTGCTGCCTTACTTTGAAATGGTTCTATCTCACACTTATTCACGCCTTCTCTCAATTTGTTTAGTTCTCCTTTCCAATTGGCAAAGCTCTGTCTATTCAAGTTTATCTCTAAATCTCTGGCCATATCATTCCAATGTTTATACCATGACAATCTCTGACTGATTATTTGTACCGCTAATTTTTTCGGATACTAATCCTTCGTATAAGACAAAACTTTTACAATATACGAAGACTGCAAACTGTGAGTGAAATAATATATTGATGACTCCATATTTTCCAGAAAAATGAAATGGTTGGGCGTATTATAGGGTAAACCAAACAATCTTTTTATGAAATATCGTTTGAGCTTCTCTGCTTCCACGAATTTTCTATATCCCCATATCTGAGCTCCATAACACATTATCGCTCTTGCTACCGCTCTAAACAATACCCATTTGGAAGCTAACGGCACCTTTCAATCATTTATCACCTGATTCCATGCAGCATTCAAACCTCTCTTTGCACATTTCAATCTATCAGCTAGGTGCGGGGTGAAACTCAAGTTTGGCGTGAGTGCTTCATGAGCTGAGTGAGACAACCACTGGAACAACAACCGCCTCTACCATGACAGCCGCCCCCTCATCAACCGCTCACAGCAGCTCTGGTGAAGATGATGGCGAAGGGGAATTGGCAAAGCCCTTAAATGATAATCGTCAATGTCAGTTGTCGATTAGATTTTGCCGTGAGCAGACGCAAGTTCAGGTGCTCTCTTATCTCTGAATGAAATAGTTTGTTCGTTCTTGCGCCGTGCCTCTTGTTTAATATTAACTGTTTTCCGTTTCTCTAAACTGTTCAATTGAGGATTTATTTCATTTTCCCTTTACTTTCGAGTTCTTATTGAAGTCAAAAATGAGTGTCTGTGAAACTTGCAGTCTTTCAGTTAATCGACAGGCGAAGGACAAGTTGGTTTGTTCTATTTGTAAGTTCATGTTCCATGGACAGTGTATTGTTGGGAGAAAAATGACTGATGCGGAATTGGAGCTCCTAGTGTCGAATTCCTGGTCGTGCAAAAAATGTGAGGCTAAGCTACGAAGTCAAAGAAATTATAATACAGTTGCAACGCCGGTGAATTCGTCGTTAGCTAACGTTAGTGTGCTGTCCGACGTATCAGCGGATTGTTTCAAGTCAACTATGTCTGACCATGAAAACAAATTTAGTGAAGGTCAGGTAAGATTGGAACATTCGCTTGAGGCTTGTTTGAATAAACTCAACACTAATTCTGACACCTTGATAAGGCTGGAAGGCATAATAAAGACCCAGCAGGACATTATATTAAATTTACGAACTGAAAACACAAAACTGAAAGGTTGTGTAGAGGTGCTAAACGACAGGGTTGATTCGCTCGAAAAGTACGGCCGTAGAAATATGATCGAAATACACAGGATTCCTGCTGTGCAGGGGGAAAAAACCAAAGACGTTTTGCTGGCTACGTGTAAAGCAGTCGGTGTTGACCTGGGTCCGGAGGCGATAGACAGCTGCCACCGCCTGCCCAAGGGGGCAAACCAACACTCTCCCGGGATCATCATGAAATTCGTTCGACGCGATGACGCGCACAAGGTACTTGATAAGAAGAAACAGGTGAGGTGACTTTCCACTCGCGACGTCGGATTTCAAGCGGAGGAGCGCCCAGTGTTCATCAACTTGTCACTGACTGTGGTACGTAGAAGGATTCTGTCACAACTAAAGAAACTTCAAAAGGAGAAGGGATTCAAATATGTGTGGGTGGATAGAGCAGGCAACATTAAAGTAAGACCAATGGATAAGGGGAAGGTGTCAATGATTAACAGTGATAAGGATCTGGAAGCTTTTATTACTGCTATGGTTTAAATTAATAATAGTTAAACCGTAGGTTTCAAAGTGGCATTATCCTTTGTTGAAAGAAATAAATTCTCCCCATATAAAATGGACCCAACAGATCAATAATATTATATTATATACATCATATTCATATACTTATGCATGAAACTCTTTTATGAAGAGAAATATTGATATTAGAATTGAGAATCTGGGAATCTAACAATATTATCAGGCAGGTGTTGGAATGAATCACTCCGATGAGCGGCCATGTACTGTTCCATGTTCTATTGTGACTGCTGCAATATCAAATGGCTTTTAGTTGAAACAAACGATTCACAGTACAGTTCAGAGATACCCTATACCCTGCAAATACAATACAGCTCATCAATGAATTCTCTTTTGCGTTCACTATCGTCTATTGTTATCTCTTTCTCTCGCTCTTCAGTGAAGTCAATAATGAAAAAGTTATGGCCTACACTGTGTAGTATCTTAACTGTTATACTAGTCTAGTGCAATGCTAATATAATAAGATTTCATTTGTACGAATTCATTATCGCAAAATCGAAATCAACAATGGATAAAGCGGTGGATGCCCGAATAGCTGTCTGGTATTATCTGTGGCATTTCCCTGATATCAATTATAGCTAAAACCTAGATACCAAACACTGGCCTTATCTTCGAAGTGATTCGGCTCAGTGAATGCATACAGTGTAACAGTTTCATAGCCATGTTTTCTGTTTTGGTATTCATTATTCTTCATCGCCTTATATGGATTGTAGGGGGTAATTTAGACAGTTTATTCATTATATTATTTATGGTCGTTATGTTTACAATATCAGCTCATTCTACTCCAAACTGTATTATCTCTGAGCTCGTATCTTTGTTAATTGATTTTGCAGAAAATCCTACTTTTGTTTAAAATAATTTTTCCACTTAATTACTTTATTTTTTAAATTAAGTTTCTGGATCTTTCTATGTGACGGAAAGACTGTCTTTCTTGTATAAAAGGGGCGCGGCGGGAAGTCGCAGGATTGGTAATTTACCCACTTTTTTTTATTATTATTAACAACATTTTCTTTATCTTCTTGATCCTTAACTTACTTCATTTTCTTTCTTCATTGGAGTTTACATTATCATAAATTTCACAGAATAGTCTTATACTTTTATAGAATATTATAATATGTCAGTTCTTGAATGTGATGATGATCTAATAGGCTATCATGATACAAGTGGAATAGATGATTTATTCTCATTTGAACCTCAGAACTCAAGCAATAGAAACTTATTGAATTTTTTTCATACTAATATAAGAAGCCTGAATAAAAACTTTGAAGAATTGGTTCATTATTTGGGAAATATCAAATTCAAATTTCATATTATTGCCTTGTCAGAAACGTGGATTACGGATGATGCTCATTTTACTTACGGTCTTGAAGGGTATAATGTTGTAAAGAACAAAAGTAAACATTCAAAGTGTGATGGGATATGTTTATTTGTTGACAAGAATTTTCATTTTGAAATTATCGATTTAGATATCGAAGAATCGAATTCCATCTGTATAACGTGTTTAATTTATAACATTAAATATACAGTAATTTTTTTAATTTATCGCTCCCAGCTACCAACATTAATAATTTCATATCAAGTCTAGACTCTTGTTTAAACAGAATAAAGGACACTACCAATGTAATTTTAATGGGCGATATAAATCTTAATATTTTAAATAACAATAATTTAACAAATGAGTACTCGAGTACTCTGAATATCAATTGATTTAAATCCTACATCAATAAGCCGACAAAAGGATGGTGAATGGAAATGGTACCTGCATAGACCACATATTTTTTAAGGAGGGGGCAAACAATAGAGACCTGCAACATGACGTTATTATTAAAACTAATATAACAGATCACTACAGTATTTCACTACACTTGAGTGAAGCCTTGAAAAATAACGCGGTAGCAGGGGAATTATGGACCAAAACTGTGACTGATTTCGACGGATTAATAGCTGACTTACAGGTTGAAAGCTGGGCTGATGTTTACAACACCGACAATATCGATGCAATGGTTAGCAATTTCATAGAAAAATTAACACAACTTACAAATAAAAGAACAAAAACAATTAGACTAAGTAAAAAAAATAAACCAGTAAAAAAATGGATTACACCCAGTCTAGTCAATTCAATTCGAGATAGAGACAAATTACACAGGAAACTCTCTCGGCAGCCAAACAATGTTGAATTGCAAACCCGCTACAAGAACTACCGAAATACTTTGAATAATTTAATAAAAAAAGCGAAAATAGATTATTTTAATGAGAAGTTTGATGAATAGGAATAATGCCAAGAAAACTTGGGAATACATTCACGAGCTGCTTGAAATGAAGAAAAACACGAAAGAAATAAGCCTAGATGCAGATATACTTAACAATTACTTTGCTAATGTAGGTGTATCATTTGCCAAAAAAATATCAGGAAATGTTAACGATATCCCAGTTCCTTTATCACTATCAAATTCATGTCGACACAGTATCTTTCTGAACCCCACAAACACAAACGAAATAATTACAATTATAAATCAGTTGAAAAACAAATCTACACCAGGACCAGATAACTTCACAGGACCTTCCATAAAAAAATCTCTCACTACATAACTGGACCCTTAGAACATATATTTAACAAATGTTTAAATGGAGGATATTTCCCAAAAAAATTCAGAGAAGCCAGAATCATCCCAATACCTAAATCCGGAGATTTGAATAAATTAATTTGAATAAAATTATAGACCTATAAGCCTAATAAGCAACCTTTCAAAAATATTGGTAAAAATAATAAAAAAACAGAATTATGTGTCTTTTGGAAAAAGAAAATATAATAAATGAAAAGCATTTTGGTTTTCAAAAAAATAAGTCCACTAAAGATGCAGTCATCCACCTGAACAAAATAATTTTTGACAATTTTAATAGCAATAGAAAAACTTTTGCAGTATTCATGGATCTATCAAAGGCTTTTGATACCATACCTCACAATATATTATTAAACAAATTAGACAGATCTGGAATTAGAGGCATAGCAAATGATTTATTTTCTTCGTACCTAACTGAACGGAAATAATTCCTAAATCTCCATGGTCAAACTGATATAAAATATACATCAGGGTTCGGCATGCCCCAAGGTTCTGTGTTATCACCAATTCTTTTTCTGTTGTATGTGAATGACCTACTCGAACTAAACCTCCAAGATTGCACCACCCTGTCTTTTGCAGATGACACTGTATTGATCTTCAGTGGCAAAAGCTGGGAAGAAACATTCAATATGGCAAATAGAAACTTAATAATAGTAAAAAAAATGGCTGCAAGATCATATCTTGACTTTAAATGCTGATAAAACTAAGTATATCACCTTTTCACCCAATATAACTGGACAACCAGCAACAGATTTAAATCTTACAATAGGAACAACAAATAATCGCAATGAAAACACTACGGATAATGCAGAAGTACATAAAAAATTAGAATACAATTAAATATCTTGGTATACTCTTGGATCAACATATAAAATGGAACAAACACATAGACTATTTGTGCTCAAAGTTGAAATACCTCACTTACATTTCTTACAAAATAAATAAAATCAAAAACAAAGATATTGTACAAAAAATTTACTTTGCATATGCTCACTCATTATTTCAATACATTAATGAAGTATGGGGAGCTGCATATGATACACATTTAAAAAAATCACTTATCCTACAAAAACATATTATAAGAGCTGCATTAGGAAAGCCACGACTCTATCCTAGTAGGGAAATTTTTCTTGAATTTAAGGTCCCGACAATAAGACAGAATTATATGAAAAACATAATACTCTATATCAATAAGAATAAATCGAATTTTGCTACACATATTTCACCCCATAATACACGTCCAGACAATAGATTTAACACAGAAATCATAAAGCTAACCATATGCAGGCACCAATTTACATATTATTGTAACTACATTATAAATAAGATTCCAAACGATTTTATACATAAAGAAATCTCACGTAATTTACTTAAAAGTATAGAATATTGGATTGAGCAGAATATATTCTTCAAAATAGTTGTATGAAGTATAGTATTGTACCCATCAAGCATTGTTACTAGAAACTGTGAACGATGGTATTTCAGTTTCAGGTTCTTGAACCTGGTATGTAATTGTCCCACGTATCTTGCAGGAGATTAGTTTTATTGTATTTATTTTCTCTTTTTGAAAGATTAACTGTCATGATGGCCTCAAGACGTCACAATAATTAATTGGATATCACTTTATCATATAATATGTAGTATTCTTAAGTTTTGTTTTTTTCCAAGCTTTTGTGATTTTTGTAAATTACTGTAATACTTTCTTCAACATTATAAAATTTGAATTTTATATGAACTACTTGAAGCAGAATTATAACTGCAACTCACTGCCAACACACAAGGTTTCTTATGTTGGCAGTGCCAAATATTAAATTGATAATATTGTTGTACTCAAGTTAAAAACAATGTCTATTTGTATTGTATACTCTTGTCATTAATATTGTACGAATATGTATTTGTGATTTTGGCAATAAATTAAATTCAATTCAATTCAATAATGTCCAGTTTCATGATGTTAAAGATGCCGAATCCACCAGCTACGTCAAAACTACCCAATACGATGAGGGAGATTCGGTTTTAAGAGCCAGTGCGGTTACATACCTGAGTGGAGTAGTGATACATTATGTGCAAAAAAAGGTTGACTGTGCTGTTTGTGCAAAATATATGTGCAAGGAGAACACCGTACTGGAACACAGTGACGAACTATTCGTCTACTTCAAGGCATATGATTCGAAAATTGCGACTGATTTTGGAGGTCTGAAGGTTCCTTCAGAAGAATTCAGATCAGTTATTGACATATGTCTAATTATCTTCGAAAAGGAGATGGATCATGTAATTCATAAGCAAAAAGTCAAGAAAACAATTCTTGATATGTGTATGGCCGCAATAGATGGAGGTTTTCCGAATTGGTTCAGGGAGTGTTCTACTCATAAACAATTTTGTGTAGATAAACAGAACTGATCCATATAAAACTAAACTATGAGTTGAAAATGAGAATTCGCACCCTGCCAAAGACCATTCAAGTTAGAAGAAAGCTTTTCTATTAAGGGCTATCCCTAGTGATGAATTTATGTACATCTTTCTTGTAAATATTTTTGTTTATTGATCTTTTTCACTCAAATAGTTTGATCTTTATATTTTCATATTTCGAATAAGTAATTCAATACTTCATATTCATCGTAACAATAGGTATTATGTTTTTTCGACCTTACAAATACAGTAGTACTAGATAGAATAGAACATTGCAAAAACATTCATGATGTGTTCGGCTGTGTGGTCGTTATACTCATGCATGTTATAGATTTCAATGTTGGAAAATTAGAGTTGGGTGTTGGGGTGTTAGGGTTTTTAGTTTGGCCAAAGACTGTTCAAGTCAGAAGGAAATTTTTCCATCCCTAGTGATAGATTATGTGCATTTTTTGTAAATATTTTTTTATTGTGTTTTCAATCTTTATATTTTCATATTTTCAATAAGTAATTTAATACTTCATATTTATCATAATAGTATATTATGTTTTTGACCTTACAAATCGTATTGGATAGAATAGAACATTGCAAACATATTCATGATTATGTGAAAATTATGATTATGTAGATTTTTGTGTTGAAAAATTAGAGTTGGGAAGGTTAGGGGGTTATAGGTTTTTGGTTTGGCCAAAGACCGTTCAAGTCAGAAGGAAGCTTTTCCATCAAGGGCCAAGCGTAGTGATAGAGTATGTGCATATTTTTTGTAAATATTGTTGTCTACTGATGTTTTTCACTTAGTTTTATCTTTATATTTTAATATTTCAAATAAGTGATTTAATACTTCATATCTATCGTGATATAGGTATTACAGTATGTTTTTTTACCTTACAAATCGTACCAGATAGAATAGAACATTGCATACACATTCATGATTGTGTGCGGCTGTGTGGGCGTTATACTCATGCATGTTAATGTTACAGATTTTTGTGTTGAAAAATTAGAGTTGGGTAGCTTAGGGGGTTAGGTTTTTGTTTGGAATTGCAATATGCTGGAATGGGTTGGAGACCAGATTGAGATATGTTTATTGAATGAGCGAAGCGAATTCTATGTTTCAAGTCAATCAGCGTTCGTCTATTTGTAAGATTTTTTATCTATCCAATCGTGCTTCTAAGCTCAAAAGTGTAGAGAACTTCTATTTCTCAGCGTTCTCCACCGATCCTATTGCATAATATACATCATCATACTCTAAATCCAATTTGTATGTGTGTTTGTGTGTGAATAGGCAGACGTGTGTGAGTAGAAATATTGTGAGTGTAGCGAGTTCTACTGTTCTCCGAACTAATAGTTATGAAACATTCCATAACCATATAAAGTAGAATACCCGTTTCCTGATTTTATGATACAATGGTAATTAGAAGATTCAATGTTATCTTCAAGGTTTATAAATAATTTTCCAAACGAAAATTGTATAATAAAGTGATTGACCATATCACCTCAATTTGATTAATTGATTATAAATAATCTATTAATAATTTAGTAAATTAGGTGTGAATTAATTAATTAATAATTTAATTAATTGAGCACCTCCGCTCTGTAATTGGCGCTTGTGCGAGTGTGCAGGACAAGTTTGTAGGATAACTGCAGTGAACCATGATAACACGATTACAAACGCATCCACCCCTAGTAGGCCTAGACAATAAAATACCTGAACAAAGTTTGGGACCCTAGAACAGTGGTAGGGCGAATCTTCTCCAACAAAAATTTTTAGCACCTGGAGTTAGGCATATTTTATTATTTTCAATTATGTCACCTTCTGCTTCTCATACTGAGTCTAAAAGAATTGTTTTATCAACCTAATACGAAATTTAAGTTTTATATTGTTTATCGTATTGTATGTTGACATTCCAATCCGCTCTCAACTGCAACGGACAAATAATGAGCTGTCTTTGAACAGTTGCTCTAGTGAGCCAGGGTGTCAATTTGTAGATTGTAGATTCCAACCAGTTTGACACACGCACAACTGCCAACGCCCTTCTTGCAGAAAGGTGTTGCTGAAGCCTACGTGAACAATAGTATTTCAAAACATTGCTATTCGAGGAGCTATTCACAAGTAATTGTCAATAAGGGCCTGTCTATTATAAACTGTAGGATGTTAAACAAACTAATATAAAGTCGAACCTCTCTATAACAAACCTCCACCTAACGAAATCCTCCACACAACGAATTTTTACCTGGTCCCGTGATATTTTAAAGTATTTGCTGCTTATTCACCTCTATTTAACGAATTTCGGACCTCTCAACAACAAAGTTTTCTCTTGACTTCAACATACAAAGTGTAGTGTGTATAGGAAGCAGACGGTCATTTTCAAGGAATTCTTTAGTTTCAGCAGAAAGGTCAATAGACTAAAAATAATGGCAATTCAGGTAGGAAGAAGATAGGGTGGTAGACAGTCAATAGAGGGTGAAACACATGTCGGAAATTGAATTCCAAGAGCTTGTCATTATTGTAGACCAGGCAGGTGAACGACTGGACTTTCCCATTCTTGCTTTTGTCACACATTCACAATTCTTTGAACTGACTATGATGATGATGATGATGATGATGATGACTGTGACGAACCTGAGGAAAAGAATCCGTCAGATCAAGAAGTTCTAGAGGCTTTCAAAATTATCAGGCAAGGATTAAAACTGAAAAATAGTGTACCAGACATGTCCGACTGTTTGAATAGATGTGAGTCGTTTATCGAACATGATGTTTTATTCAAATGCAAAATTCAACCGATATTACTCACTTTTTCAAATATAAAACGAAAAAAAATAGGAAATTTGAGTTATTATAGTATTTATAGTGTAGTTATTGACAAAATAACCATAATTATTTTGCGTTCCATCTAATATTAGTGTAAAAAGTTGAAAAATATTGCTACAGAGTATGTACTTCAATTAAGCTCTACTAATAGTACAAATCAAGCTTTCTGGAAATAAATTGGTGAGTTTACTTATTAGACTCTACAAATATAAAAAAACATGTTTTTTCAACAGCATACATTTTTAATTTTTTATATTAATATTGGCCTAATAGGTACCCTACCTACGTTCATGATGATATGTATCATATTCATTTATTTACCGCCGTGATACGATATTATAAGATCCATAGGATCGTGGCAGTTTTCTTGACAGAACCTCTCAATAACGAATACCTCTCAGCAGCGAATTTTTTCTCGGGATATTCGACTTCGTTATACAGAGGTTCGACTGTCATTTTCATAGTATTTCGTAACATTGAAGGACTGATGAATTTCGAAGTATTTTCTATTCTGGTTGTGAATATAGATGTTATTGTGGAATGTTGAATATTATTGTTTAACTTTGGGCTCATATATTCTATTGGTATTCATGATAAATTAAGCTTAGTAAATATATTTTGTTCATTTATAGTGGTTTTGTATAGAATAATTATTGAACTAGTGTGAGTTTTAACTTTTGACTTACTGAAGGACAAAGTCGTTGTCCGTCTGCTTGTATGTTCTACAATAACTTTAGAAAGAATTGATCAATCTTCTCAAATTATGAACACGTATTCTCCGAACCCTTTTACAGGTCAAGTTCGTTGGACAACAAATTGACTCACTCTTTCGTACTTTTTCAGGATATAAAAATAACATTGAAAGTGCATAAGAAAAAAGATGTTATGATCTATCATTTGGTCAGCTGAAGAATTCTTTGCATGCAATTACTACAGTTTTTCCATTCATTCATTCGTAACATCATCTGAGGTTATTTGGGAGCAAAGTTAGTAGACTGTCTACTAACGTTGATTTGGGAGCTATCACACACGCTGACATATGATTTTAGCTGGTTCATTTTACTTTACAACTTTTGTATCAACAAAATGATACGAGTTGATATAATTATCAATTTGCGGTTTTGGCTATTTATTTTCTCTTGGAACTATGTATCGAAATCATGTATCAAACATTTAAAAAAATGATTTTGGATCCATATGAGTGTCAAAGATGTTGAAGCTACAGAGTGATATTTTTAGAGTAATTTTTCATTTCAAATAACATTCCCAATGGAAACTGCTGTCAAATTATTATTGTAAGAGAAATATTTAGCAGCTTTATTAATTTCCATAAACTCTGTATAATCAGAAGTTGAGGGTTTCAAAGATAACAATGCAAATCAGTTCTTGAGCGAGTTCTCTGAACCACGGGGGTCACAAGTTCATACAGATAGAAAAAAGATAAATTCTTTTAACCGTATATTATCATAATATGCTAGAATAGTATCAGCAGTTGTTAGTAATTTTTCATATAGTGATAGCTAATAGTAGGTTATAGTAATTGCAAAAATAATGGACTATTTATTATTTGATACAGCCTATTACTAAATAAGTTTCATAGAATGTGTAAATTATTTAGTATGCAGATTTTTATATAATTTGCATTCATTAATTCCATTGAATTAAATTGAATTTTCATTCTGGGATATATATCACACACTGTCAACAAATTTATCACTTTACTATATTTTCTTTACTATAAAATATCTTATTGGAAGGAAATGACTTATGGAGGTTTCTGTTTTCTTCGTGATCTATTCATTATTTGAGTTTATGAATTTTGTACTCAGAAATAAATATGGCTGTCTAGCAAGTAGTCAAATAGAAAAAAGCATGAAATATTTTTTTCTGTATAACCAGTTTCCAGTAAGTTACAATTGATCCAGAAGAATAATCTTATTTGACTTTATTTTTTATTAATGGACTAATCATACGAATAGATGGTATGGTGATTTAATAATAAATTATTTGATTTGAAGTTTCACTTTGAATTGAAAAAAAAGTATAACAATAATTGATGGAGCCTCAATTTAATCATTAATAAAAATTAATCCTGAAGGATCTCATTATCAGATTATTTGTCAATGTGTAATAGAATTGACTCGTTTATTTATTTATTTATGCATTCATAGAAATAAAATAATTCCAAACTTATTATGAATTATATTGGGAAAGGAACTACAGCGTTCATGTTGATATCAGCAGCATGAGATAATACTGAGAGGGAAATTATGGAGTACTGTACTATCAATCGGAAAATATATTTTCCTTTCTCCTCTCTGAGAAGTTACTGTACTAGTGTGTGATTCACTGTATGGTGTGTGCGTGTGCACTTCATAAAATTGAAAAGACAGCAGAGCAGAGCAAGGATCATCTACTAGTAATATTGGATAATTGCCAATCGTGGATGTGGATGTGGAATGACAATAGCATAGCAAGGGGAGGAGGTGACAGAGTACTACAACTGTTGGATGGGGATTTCTGAATTAGTGGGGAAGGCCTGTCGATGGTACTGATCTCTTGTAGCGAGTTGAAGAACTAACTGTTAGTCACACACTTTACCACCCCCCGCAATGTTCAGCTTGACTTGCTAGTGAACAAGTGAAGTTATATTTTAAATTGAAACTCAAGTATGGAGTAGCAGAAAGGAACATTTTCTTCAATAGACAATGCTGGAAACTGAAGGTTATACCAAAGTATGTGGCAATAGTAACCAACAACACTTCTACTATTGCACAGAAGAGCATAAAAACCGCCCAGAAATTTTGGATTGAGAAGGAGATCAGTCACTGGTATAAAATAAGGGATAGCTTATCTTTCTACATTTATATTCTCCACATACAACTGGCAAGCAAACTGCACAAGGCTGAGTGGGATTTCCTAGACAACAAATGTAGGGAACAACTTTTTAGGAGATTGAGTGAGAAAACAGTCACTCAAAACAAAAAACTGCAGAAACTTCTCAAAGATCAACATCCGACACTAAATAATAGGCCTATCATTCAACATCAACACAAGTTTGCTGATAGGGTAGCTAATTTCTCACAAGTCCAATTTTCATCCTCAGAGACAGAGTTACTAGGACGAGGTAACAAATACAGTAGTCATAACTATTTGGATAACCAACAACTTGAACGACTAGTGGTAATCCCGTCCTGCCCCCAAACCTATGGATTGGGGTACAGTTAGGATTTAATTCACGAAAACGTCGACAACCCCAAAAGTAAGTCTTTAATTTGCACTAACCTTGGAACTGGCGAGGAAGTGGACTGTATCTCGTGTGTAGAAGTTACTGCTGACGATATCCTGTCTTTATGCGTAGTCCTATATGATATTGTACATATATCATGAAACGAAACAAGATAATTAATTGCGTTCAAGCTCGAACGCCACGGAATGAAAACGAAAAACGATGCTGACTTCTCAAGCACTATTTTTGAAGTGCTGGTTAGAAAGATAAACGGGAAGGATGAAGGAGGGGTGAGGGAGAGAGGTTATCTTGCCTCTTTGGGAGAGGGGGAAGGGGAGGAAAGCGCAAACTAATCAGCCCACAATCAAGGCTGCCAAGCCTCCGCGAATCCACCATCTCTGCCCGCCTTGGAATGCCCCATTTCCAAGAACATAAACTCGAAAAAAACTAAAATTTAAAAGTAAAAGAAAAACAAAACAACATGCACTGAACGGTAGGAAAGGAAAAACGAAGGGAAAAGGAATAGGAAAGGAAAACGGAAAACTAGGGGTGTGGGTTAAACTAATAGGGAAGTATGGGGGCAAGTTTCCTAACTGGCCTAACATACTCACCAGAGTTAGTTTTCACGTGAGCTGAGCGCACAACACCCTTAGCATCACTTATGATTTGGGTGACTCTACCTAACGGGTATGATAAGGGTGATGAATTGTCCTCTTCAATCCATACTAACTGCTCTACCTGAAGGTTTGTGTCACTCTCAAACAACTTATTCTTCTGTTGAAGAGTGTGGAGGTATTCACTCTCCCACCTCTTCCACAATCTCTGAGTGAAGCGATTAACCTTTTCCCAACGAGACAGTCTGTGCTCGTTGACATCACTCACGTCAATTTCAGGAACCGTCAAGAGAGGGCGATGAACAAGGAAATGTCCGGGAGTCAGCCCTCGTAGTCATCAGGAGATGAAGAGAGCGCATACAACGGTCTCGAATTGAGTATCGCCTCAATTTTCACCAACAGAGTGGAGCTCAACAATAGTTAGGACCGAATTTCCCACTTCACGAAACAAATGGAATTTCACATTTTTAATATTAGACTCACAGATTCCATTCATGAAAGGAGCATGTGGAATATTAAAACGAAATTGGATGCTTTTAGATAACATCGCATCACAGACGTTGGATTGATTTTCTGATGATCTGAGAAATTCAACAATTTCCTTCAATTGTTGCGCAGCACCTTTGAAATTCGACCCTTGATCACAGAATATTTCTTTAGGCAATCCACGCCTAGAAACAAAACGATTCAGATGTTAATAAACTCTTCGGATGAAAGACTTGTAAGCACCTCAATGTGACAAGCTTTTGTTGCCAGACAGACAAACAGTGCAAAGTATGCCTTGTATGTACGAGCTTTGGGCCGAATACTCTCTTTGACAGTGAAAGGACCAGCTAGATCGACCGCAGCCTTCAGAAAGGGAGCACTGGGAACAACACGAGAGCTGGGAAGATCACCCATGACGGGAGCAACAGGAGTTGCATTGAATAAACGGCAACGAGTACAATTGAAAATCACATTTCTGATAACACTGTGTGCTCCAACAACAATCCAAAAATAACGCTGAATAAGAGCACGCACTATTCTTGGTCCAGCATGAAGATGAGAAATATGATAATACTCAATGAGGAGTTTAGTAAAATGACTATCTTTATGTATCAAACAAGGATGCTTGGCTTCATATCCTTAAGCACTATTTACCAATCTGCCACCAACACGAATCACACCATCACAATCCAAGAATACAGACAATTTTGGAAACTCTTATCACAAGGTTTACCCTCTTTCAATGGGTCGAGTTCACGATTGAAATGACACTTTTGAACAATTTTAACACAATAAATTTGTGCACATTTCAACTCTTGAACACTAAGTGCGCCTGATTTACGACAGACACCACTAATTGATGCTTTACAGTTATTCACAGAACGTAAAACATAAGCACAGAAACGTAACAATCTCATGTATGAGGAGAAACGTGTTTTCTGAATAACAGCAGTCTCTTCAGTGATATTCAAAACAACACCTTTATTTTGTTTCACATCAGGCAAAATTTCAGTAGCAGGGTAAGTCATAGATGACAACGGCCAACATGACAATGGATTAGAACACCACGTTGGAGCATTGAACCAATCTTGCGAATTGCACAAGTTTTGGGGAGAAATGCCTCTTGAACCAACATCGGCAATATTGAAATCAGTACCAATGTGGTTCCAATCAGAAATATTAGTCAACTCTAATATTCTCACAACACGATTTGCAACAAACGTTTGCAACTTGTAAGGAGGTATATGCAACCAAGATAAAACAATAGTTGAATCACTGAACAGAAATGTAGATTGAAGATTGATTTTTTCCAGTGAAGGAAGGACTGAAACATACAATCGCGAAAGCAACAAGGCAGCTTGAAGCTCTAATCGAGGAATAGACAGAGTTTTCAACGACGCAACTTTAGTTTTAGCTTTCAACTGGAAGCATTTCACAGTAGATTCTGAGAACACAACTCTCAAGAAGATACAAGCACAGATTCCTTTCTGCGATGCGTCAGAAAACCCAAGTATTTGACAAGAAGAAGCATCGCCATAAAGGCATCGAGAAATTGAAATTGAACTTAGAGCAGGAAGCTCTCTCATCAGCTCGTTCCAGCATTCGTTGTATTCAACAGGAATCGGCATATCCCAATCGATGTCCAACTTCCACAGCTCTTGTAAAAAACATTTCATTTTGAATATTACTGGAGCTATAAAACCGAGAGGATCATACAGACGCGCGATAACGGACAGAACAGTGCGCTTAGAGTTTTTCTTTTGAAACTCTGGAACGGAGACTTTAATATGAAAACAATCAGTAGTTGGGTTCCACATTTCG
This sequence comes from Nilaparvata lugens, assembly GCF_014356525.2. Classification (NCBI taxonomy): domain Eukaryota; kingdom Metazoa; phylum Arthropoda; class Insecta; order Hemiptera; family Delphacidae; genus Nilaparvata; species Nilaparvata lugens. The sequence goes on from NC_052518.1 coordinate 54,437,022, forward strand.
CCAAGAACTTTCACATTTGAATTAGGCTCATCACTGGTATGAAGTGGTACTTGAGTGTTTTCAGAACGAATCAAATTCAAGAACTCAGGAGAATTACTGCTCCATTTATTCAACTTGATATGAGCACAGTTTAGAAGACTACAAAGTTGTGATTTTATTTCACAGATTTCTTCCAACGAATTAGAACCTGTGAAAAAATCGTCGTGATATATATCATCACGAATAGCTGCTGCTGCCAACGGAAATTTATCTCCTTCATCTTTCGCCAATTGAATGAGAGCACATTGAGCAAGAAAACAAGACGGTTTCAAACCATATGTGATTGTTTTGAGCTCATAAACGACAATATCATCGGGAGGATCTTTACGAAACAATATGTGAAGGAAGGAACGATCTTCTTCATCAACGAGGATAGCACGATACATTTTCATAACATCACACGTGAGTACGAATGAGTGAAGTCTGAATCTAGTTAACACATCACATATGTCATTTAACAATTTTGAACCTGAATGAAGAACTTGATTCAACGAAATGTGACTCTTTTTGGCAACTACAACAAATACAACACGAACCTTTGTTGTAGGTGATGACGGATTTAATACACAAAAATAAGGAATAAAATATTTACCTGGTTTTTTAGCAACTTCCATATGATCCAAAAGAAGATACTCTTCCATAAATGATACGCAATCAGATTTCAAACGAGCATCACGCAGCATACGACGCTCCAACGACACAAAACGATTTAAAGCAACATCATGAAATTCATGAAACTTGAGTTGATTAGTGTCAACTTTGAAAGGGGGACGAACAACATATCTTCCTTCAGTATCACACGTGTGAGTTTCAGCAAAATGTTTCTCACAAAACTCATCATCGGGACTAGGAAATTTATGATTAGGAATTTCTTCACTTTCCCAAAACTTATGAACCAAATTATTCAACGAGTTCTCAGAGGTGGGACACGTCATTAATGCAGTCAATGACTGATTAAGAAGACCGGAATGATTTGGAAATTCACCCAAAATAATGTCACCAAACACGGTAGGAATCACGCAAAACGAACACTCTTCACTAGATGAGACTTGACTATGATGACGTAATATTTTGTTGAATAACTGGCATCCCAATAGAAGATCAACGGAACGTTGTTGATAGAACACAGGATCAGCAAGGTTGAATTTTTTCAACTCATTTTGCACTTTCGAACTGAGATAAATAGGGGGCAATGAACCAACTATTTTATCAATCACGTAAGCCTCAGCTTCTAGACGAGGGTGATTTGAGCCCTTAGGTTTCAACAAACATTTCACAACACCAGAAGAATTCCCTACACTCGATGAATTCAAACCAGAGAAATTTTGTTTACAATCATGAACAGATAAACCAAGTTTCATAACAAGATCTTTTGTGATGAAATTAGCAGTACCACCAGAATCAATAATTAAACTAACACCAATAAATGAACCAGATGAATTTTTAATAACTGCTTGAGCAGTACCTAGAACAACACTCGTTCTAGGAATTAAACTAACAATTGATGACTTATCAATAACATTATCAGTGATACCACAATGCTTAGAAGAATTTGAATTCTCAACAACATTCATAGTGCTGTCAGTTTGAGTGATCGAATCAACGGATTTCGATTTCAAAGCAACTTTAGAGATGTTATCAGTAGACTTCTGATAACGAACAGGAGAATTCGAACGGCTATTATCACTACTACGAGGATAATGAAGTAATTTATTATGCATACGACCACAATAACACAACGATTTAGACTTGCATTGGTTTACAGCGTGAAATTTGGAGAAACAATTGAAACAGACTCTCAATGATTCAATAAATTCATTCCTAGCTTTTGGATCTCTTTTCAAAGAAGCAGGACATTTGAATAACGAATGATTCGTTGAGTTGCAAAATGAGCATTTTGTTTCAGCACTATCATTTAATTCAGAAGTAACTGAGCTGCTTTTATTTCGAACGCTGTTATCAGCCTGAGTAGATAAGACAACCTTTTTCTGAAAAGACTTATTTTTCGGCTTTTCGATAGATTTTTGTTCATTAACAGACGGCACATCAGATGCAGATAATTGATAAGATCTAACTCTCTTATTCACAGAATCAATCAACTGTTGACAAGAAGGAAAGCTCTTATCAGCTACCTCGAGCTCAAACGATTCATGTGATATTTTGTCTAATTGACGAATAGCCAATGAGTACAAGATATAATCAGCCAAATCAGGAACTTTCAACGATTTCAGAGTGGTAATACTATCACCTACTTTAACAAGAAAATCTTGAAGCGATTGTAACAAAGGTTTAAATGGGATTGAACCAGTTTTCAAAATCTCATTTACGTAGTAGTTAGCTAGCACCCTATCACTTTCATAACGCTTGCATAGAGTTTTCCATGCCAAATCAAAATCACTACATATCTGAAAAGATTTCACTACTCTGGCTGCTTCGCCTTTCAACAAATTATGCAAAATATGAGATTTATGAACAGGAGAATAATATTTATCATCCACAATCAATGATGAAAAGATATTTTTGAATCTAGGCCAGTCTGAAATATCAGAGCCATCAAACGGTTTTATTTCAGTTGGAGGTAATATCATGTTCAAACGGGGAGAATGAGAGGTTGAAGTTGAGGGTTCGCTTTTCTCATTTTTAATTTGATTCAATTTATCACGAGCATTTATTATTGCACAGGATAAATTATCAATAACGGTAAGTGATTGATATTCAGGTTCTTCAGTAGGTTCAACTTGAATAGATAATTCATTGATTTCATCTAAGAGTGCAGAATATTCTTTCACAGTATTTCCAATAGATATACTTCTTATCAAAAATTGAGATTGAATTTTAGGATCATTGATGTCCTTTAACAAGTCATAGGCTTGTTGAACACGGCTAAACAAAGTTTCTTTCTTCTTCAAACAAATAGTAAGCAAGGCTCGTGGGCTTGCCATTGTAACTAAGTAACTGATTAGATAAACAAGGAGATTTGGAAAGGAACTTTGTAACTGGATTTAACATGGATATCAGTGCATGTATCAACAAGTAACTCTACTATTAACGAATTGAAAAATAAATCTCTTGGAAATAGAACATATCCTAGGCCTGGTCGGACCATGTGGTAATCCCGTCCTGCCCCCAAACCTATGGATTGGGGTACAGTTAAGATTTAATTCACGAAAATGTCGACAACCCCAGAAGTAAGTCTTTAATTTGCACTAACCTTGGAACTGGCGAGGAAGTGGACTGTATCTCGTGTGTAGAAGTTACTGCTGACGATATCCTGTCTTTATGCGTAGTCCTATATGATATTGTACATATATCACAAAACAAAACGAGATAATTAATTGCGTTCAAGCTCGAACGCCACGGAACGAAAACAAAAAACGATGCTGACTTCTCGAGCACTATTCTTGAAGTGCTGGTTAGAAAGATAAACGGGAAGGATGAAGGAGGGGTGAGGGAGAGAGGTTATCTTGTCTCTTTGGGAGAGGGGGAAGGGGAGGAAAGCGCAAACTAATCAACCTCTGCGAATCCACCAACTAGCATGCAGCATTGATGGCAATTGGGAAGCCTCAAAGAACAAAATACTAACTAACCGATGTGCTGACAGTGCCACCTACTTTCGCAGCAAGAAGTGGCAAGACATCTTACATGGTGAAAACATTCTGCTCTCCTACACCTCCAGTTACAGTACCAGCGGAAATCCTGTGGAGAGGAGACACCAATTCTTCAAGAAAAGACAAGGGAACTTCGACCAGAGATCACAAAAACGGCGGACATAATGAAGAATTTAAAGAAGAAGATGAAAACCAATGACTTGATGATTTTGAAAGCTGACAAAGGATGCACTACAGTAATAATGGATAAGGACGAATATCTAAGTAAGGTAAACCATTTCATTGCAGATAACAATTTTATTGAGATTAACTCCAATCCCACCACCAAAATCAATAGCTTGATTAGAAATAAATTGACCACCACCACCAAATTATTTAACAAGAAAGAAACTAAGTATCTAACAGTTATGAATCCATATCCACCTAGACTTTTCGGTCAACCTAAATTACACAAAACTAATGTTCCTATAAAACCAGTGGTATCTTTCGTTAATTCCCCCTGCTCTAAATTAGCTCACAAACTGAATAGCACCTTTCGGTCATTAACAGGTTTTCAACCAAAGTTTAGTATTAAAAATTCATTGGAGTTGGTCAACAATATAGAACATATTCCTGTTCTATCATCCTATAAACTTGTGTCATTTGATGTTACTAATTTATTCACTAACATTCCGGTGGGAGAAAGTCTTGAAAGAGCTGAAGAAATAATGGAAGCCTCTATAAATGATCATACACTCAGAGAAGAACTGATAGGATTGATGAAGTTATGCAATCAGCATAATTATTTCAAATTTAACAATAGATTTTATGAACAAAGAGAGGGATTGGAAATGGGGTCACCCCTCTCACCACTCCTAGCTGAATTATTTATGGATAAGTTAGAAAGTAGAATCATTGAGAATAGTAATTTCAAAGATAAAATTGTTTACTGGTTTCGATATGTTGATGATATTATTTGCTTATGGAAAGGAAGTAACAGACAACTAGACAATTTTCTTTCCTATCTGAATGGATTACATCAGAGTATAAAATTCACTGTAGAGGTAGAACAGGATTGTGTATTGAATTTTCTAGATTTAAGAATAGATCATAGCACTGGTTTTCACAAGTTTTCTATTTTCAGAAAACCAACCCATACTGATGTTATCATTCCTCTTCATTCTTGTCATCCTATTTCTCACAAACTTGCTGCTTTCAATAGTATGGTCTATAGAGCACTAACAATACCTATGAGCCATCATGATTTTGATATTGAGATCACTAAAATTGAACAGATAGCTGTCACAAATGAGTATGAAGAAAGTATGGTGGACAGATTATTGAGTAAAATTAATAGAAAAAATTTCAATCAATTCTAGCTTTGTAGGCTCAAACTGTGAGGAGAAGACTTGGATAACAATCCCATATTTAGGCCTTGTATCTGATAAAATAGGTAGGAAATTGAAGAGGAATGGATTTCATGTTGCTTTCAAGACCAAACCGATTTTAAATAGTCTATTTAGCTGGAGTAAAGACAAAATTGATATTTGGGATAAAAGCGGGGTGTACAAACTTAAATGTGATGATTGTAATGCTTGTTACGTGGGTCAGACTGGTAGAAGTTTCAAAAGTAGAATTAAAGAACACATCAGAGATTGGAATAAACAAAATGGGGAATCTAACTTTGCAGAACATTTGATAACAAATAATCACAAGTTCACAGTTAAGGAGAATGTTGAGTTTCTGCATGTTAATAACAAAGGCAGATCTTTGAATATTCTAGAGGCTTTAGAAATAACAAGAGTAATTAAGGAAAATTCCCAGTATAGTTTAAATGACCAGATTCATTTCAACCAGTACAACACTACGAATTTAGTTTTATCATAAAATTGTAAGCATACATTAGTCAATAGTTTTTCCATTTACATATTTGTTTTATTATCTTTCACACTTGTTTTCTTGGTTCTTATTTTGTACTCAAAGTCAATTTTATTATCATGGCGATTGTGTTGCTTAAGCCGCCATTTTGTCACACCGTTGAGGGGGAGGAGACTGTCTAGCTAGGCCAATGGCAGGCGTTCATGCCCTCGACCAATAGCAGTACTCGCCTACTAGTATAAATTCTGCTGCTCTTGTATTTAGTTTTAGTTTATCAGAGATTGACAATGGTGTAATAACCGAAACCGGTCTTTCCAATTATCAATAAATCAGTGGTTTTTTGACAATTTCTTAGTCTTTTTTCATTCAATTTATTAGGTCCCATCAATTTATCATTAGTAACAATGAATTGTCCAATACATGAATTTAATCAGAATAAAAAAGGCCCATATACTTCTGTATTCATGTTCGCGAACGTGTTCGCATCTTTACACTTGTGATGGATAGCCAAAATTGTAGAGAAAATTGCATGGGGAATTGTAATGGAGGACTCTGATTGGCTGAATAGTTCAGCGTTCGGAGTGCGGTACGGCGAACAGTTAAAACTGTGGCGAGCGGCATGGTGAACGGTTTGGAGTACGGTACGGCGAATGTTTAACAGCTGATTTTGAACTTTATGAAACATGCTCATGTTCGGTTGAAGGCGCGATGTTCGGCGGAATGCACGGTTTGCTGAGCGGTTCAAGGTTCGGTTCAGCATGTGTGGTCGCACCTTGAGATGTTACAGGACATTTAAACAGATCACAGGCCAAAGCAACATAATAATCTATACTATAATAAAGGATAGAGCTGGCTTATACACGTACGGAATAGGAAAATTATGTTTGACACATCATCACGTCTGAACAACTGGACTGATTTACTTGAGATGTTGCATATAAATTCTTAATTACCCGAGGATTCTTATAGGCCTATTTTCAATTCTTCTAGATTTCATCACTTCAAGTTTCCAGTCTGTTAAGTTTCAAAATAGGCCCTTGCGAAGCATGGGTTACTAGCTAGTAACCTATAAATTCATTAGATTCGATGGTTTGTTGGATTTTATGTTGTATGAACGTTATGGGGGCAGATCAACTGGAAGTGTTGGCTACTATATTGCTTAAACGATATCCAATAAATTTATAGATTATGTACTCTAGCCGCGGCACCTGTAACCACGCGGCTAGAGTCGTCAGTTAGATTATAACTTTCTATATACTTAGTTCAATGATTAATCAACATATAAAGCCAAATTGGTCTGATCAGTTGTTATTGTTTATTGTGTAATGTCTAATCTAGCTTTCCCTAATATTATCTTTCTATGTACTTAGTTCAATCAACATATTTGCAATCCATTGCTAAATTGGTCTAATCAGTTGTTATTGATTATTGTGCAATTTCTAATCTAGCTTTCCCCAATGTTATCAATGTAACTGTTTCATATAAATACTGTATTAGAATCAATTCAAAGTAGTCTCAAGCAATATTCTGTATTATGTAGTTGTAGTGTACAGGCTCGGCCTGAATAAAGTCTTTTTAAAAACGCACAGTGTGTTCCTGTACCCTTAACTGGCGCCCGAACTTCTGTAGATCTTCATTGTGAAATTGTTCATGTTCTGTGAACTCTCCCAGGCCGAATTTTTTTCTCAGCACTCCACCGAGTTTTTCACAAGAGAACTACAAAACCCTACAGCAGGACACCGTGCAAAGACTCAGTAACCAGCCACGAAAAGCAACAACCAGAACTGCAAGACTCCAATACTCACACAGATTGTAACCCGCAGACGTTATCATCTCAATCATCCGCTATCCACCATTGCGGGCCAACACCTAAATAGATTTTCACCAATTCCAACACGAGTTCCAGCAAGGAGATTCCTGGACGAACCTCTCGAAAAAATCTTAAGTGGCCTCGAACCAGAACAGTCGACATCTGATGTGCCGAACCAACTAGTTCCAGCGACCCAAAATATCAGTGCTCCACGTCCGGACCCTTCACATCACCTGCAACCTCAACTTCAAGAACTTCACGAATCTCACCAACTTGAAAAAGGTACAATGGCTTCAAAAATCCTATCAGCCAGCATTACTAATTTAGTACCATTATTTAATGGCGACCTTCTAGAACTCCCCTATTTTGTAAGAATTTGTCAAGAAATATATGATGAATTCTGTGGCCAAAATGTGGAAGCACGAGAGACTGACCACTGGCTTTTATTCCACCACACTTACAGCCATCTCAGGGAAAGCCCGTATGGCTACCCGAGGTTGTAGAACTATTCCTGACTTATTGACTGCAATTAAAAAATTTTTTTGCGAAAAAAGACCTATAGCTGACTTAGTAACACAAGCCATGATGCTCAAAACATTCAGTAACGAGTCAACCAATGATTTTCATGATAGGCTTAAGTACAAAAAGAGTGTGATAATCGATCACTATAGCATGGAGAAACTCTGTGATGACACAATCACTTACTTGACTAGTCAACTTGATCGCACATCGATGACCACTCTGATGTGCCAGCAGACTTTGCTGCTTTCCTTAGGGTAAACAAAATTCTGACAATTGAAGATGCTCAAAACAGCTTATTGCATGATTTCGACGAATCATTTGATTCAAACCTTCATTTAATAACTCCCGTAATAATAACAATCGTAACTTTGACGACAATCATAATAATCGCACCAATCAAATGATTCAATGACGGTCGTAATAATCCCAACAGAAACAATCACTACAATAATCAGCAACGAAACGTTCATCCTGGCTTCACCAGACACAACGGCCCAAATTTTGAAAATCCTCCTAAATTCCAAAATGGCAGACAATTCAGTAACAATCACAATGGTAATGCTTTTGCAAATCGGAATCATTCTGATTCCAACACCTTGTTAATGTGCACTGTTTCAAACAGAGCATATCAAAATCATCACATCGTAGAAGAGTCTGATGAAAACTCTTCAGTTGAAGATCAGCTCTCCACATTAACCAAACATATGAACCTTTTGACTGAAAAAAATGACCTCACTCACTGATCATTTTTTAGAAACAGGCAGGGACTCGAAGAATTCAACTTAAATAATTTTACAAACCTTTCGAGTCTAACCTATTTTATTGACCACAAAAACCGCAAATGGCTAATAGATACAGGCTCCGAAAAAAACTATATTCACCCGAGCATTCTTACCAAAGATGACCAACTAATTAAGAAAGATTTTATAGTTAAGACCGCCACAGGGGCAAAAATGGGTCACAATTTTATAAAATTTGACACTTTTCAAACATTTGGCACTCGACACATAGTTCCTTTGCAAGTATTTCCTTTTTCCAATGGCTATGATGCATTATTGGGTTGCGAAACATTGGAACAACTTGAAGCCTCCATTAATTTGTCAAAAATGCAACTTGAATTCGAAAATGGTATCTTTATTCCCCTAAAACGTGAAAAAACTAAAGTTGACCTGAAACGAGGATTGCATAAATACAAACTTCCCATAAAAGGTAACCTCAAATATGGAGTTGTTCAAAAAATCGAAAATAATGATTTCACAATTGAAGATTCCCTCGTGCAAATTGATGAACAATAATTTACATATTGTCTGAAACATGCCATCGAGGTATTAATGAAAATCTCGCAAAACTTAAACAGAAATACTACTGGCCATGTATGATTGATGATGTTAAACTTTTCATAAACCAATGTACTACCTGTGCACAAACTAAATACGAACGCCACCCAATTAAAGAGAAGTATCAAATAACACCTACGCCGACTAAACCATTTGAAAAGTTTCAAGTTGATACATATACCTTCAATCAAATGAAAATCTCAACTATAGTCGATTGCTTTTCAAAGAAACTAAAGACATTCCCCCCAGAAACTCTCAACTCACATGAAATAAATAAGACCTTCATTCAATATCTCTCCTTTTTCCCATGCCCCACCGAGGTTCAATCAGACAATGGACGAGAATTTGATAACCACAGTTTCAAACAGCTTCTTCATCTTTATGATATTGAACTCCATCTTACAACACCCGGTCACCCAGATTCTCAAGGCCTAATTGAACGCACTCATTCTACCCTACTCAACACCGTACTCCTTGAGAAACCTAATATTAAAACAGACGAAGCGTTACTGATTGCAGTGACAGCCTATAATAATTCTCTCAATTCCACCCATACTATGACACCTTTCGAAATGACGATTGGTCATGTAAAACCAGCGCCAACCCCTCTTGCAAATGACATACTCGAAGAACAAGTCTACTCTCATTTTGACAAATTAAAAACACCCCACAAATTGATTAGAGATAAAGTAGTTTCGGAAAAAACAAATAGAACTAATAGACTAAATAACCAGAAGAAACAACCGATTTGCCAACCACTGTCTTCATCAAGTCAACTCATAATAGAAAAGAAAAACCGAAATATTTCGAAGCTAAGGTGACAGGCCCAAGTTAGGCGACATCTCAGAATAAACGCGAACCTTTCAAAATCCACCCTAAACGTCTTAAAAGACCTCGAAAGATCATTAAGAAATCTACTGCTACAGATGCTGACCAGAATGATGCTGATAGGCCTACTGCTGGCCCTAGTAATCAAACTCAGGGTCCATGGTTCATGGCTCACGGACTCAACAAATACAGCCGGAGCAATCCCAATTAAAACAAGTAGCGATGTTTTTTCTAACACAACTTACGCACATATTCACACTATAAATATAACAGCTCTAGGTTACGAAATTGACGCACTTTTCCTAAATGCTAATTCTCTAACCAACTCTTCTATCGATAAAACGCTATTTCAACATTTATCTTACCTATCCAATAAAATGGAGCATGTAAAATCTTATAAAACGCAAAGTAAACACAAACGAGGTATTTTCAATGGTCTAGGTACAGCAATATCTTGGATCATAGGTAACATGGACGCTAATGACAAAGAACATTATAATTCAATTGTCAGTGAAATAGAAAATAATGAACAGATAATCCAGAAAAACCTGGACTCACAAATTATTTATAATCATAGGTTAACAGACAAATGTAATGACAATATGAAAATTATTCAAAGCAACAACGCTGTTTTACAGGATTTTTTACTGAAAATCTGACATGAAATCAATATCATTGAACGTCTTCAACAATATTATCTTCTATTAGCAAGTGTGTTTCTTCTTGAGCTTCATGTGAATGATATTGTGGAAAGTCTGGAATTTTGTAAAAAAGAATATTCTACATTCTAGTATTTTATCTCGCTCAGAAATATCTTCAATAATTTTAAATACTCCCGATAATTTGGCATCACGAGACGCTTCCGTGCTATGGCAGATCTCAAACGTGCATTGTGCACTTGGTAATGATTTATTGACTTACTTCATTCAAATTCCCATTGAAACCTCGTTATTAGATTCTTATTTTTTTTTTCGTATCCAATTACGCCCAACGCAAAACTGACAGATTACAGAGAGTATACAATGAAAATCAACAAATCTATTGTATCCTATTGTAAAGGCGAATTGCATGTTCCAGACGATTGTGTTTTAATCTCTTATACTAGGTATTGTAATAAGCTTGATAGGTTGGATGATCCATGTATTTTAGATTTATCTAGTAATAATGGATTGAAAAATTGTGAATTAATCTATTAGCAAGCGACTTGTGGTTTTGTAAAATATATTGATAGCATTAGTAGTTACTTAATCCATAAGAACAATAATGTACGATTGTGTGTTGATGGTAGTGAACAATTGATTAATTTACATAGTACTTCACTACATGTTACGTTGAATGGAAAAATGTGTGGCTTCAATACTCCAACAGTTTACAAGGACACTTCACCACTTGTTATTTCAAAATTTCCGGCTCACCTGAAACAGCTTGATGTTAAATTCGACACAGTTAATTTAGCGAACCTAGGAGATAAACATTTAGACATACTTGAACCAATCATGATTGATGATTCAAATCAATTTTATGTTGTTGTAGGATTAATCTAATCTGTAACAAATGTAATAGTTTTATTGCTTCTTTATTTGAAGAAATCCAGAAATCATAGTGATAAATGTAATTGTACAATTTGTTCCACACAATTTGAATGTAATCAGGTGGGGTGGTGTGAGATCATGGAAATGTACGAGACTATATTAATAGACAAAGATATTCGTAATATCAAGACCCACAGAAAAAAACTCAAGTCATGAGTATAATATTTCAACTTGGAAAAGCTTACATACTTTTATCCAGTAGAATAAATAGATTAATAAGTTTATTTATGTTTAAAGCGTTAGCTCATACAAAGAGTTGCTCTTACATTAACAATATTTCAACTTATTGTATAACATATCAATAGATAATAATACTAACATTCCATTTCAACTGTCTCTAACAAATTTTAGGTAGGATGACTATTAAATGAATGTATTCTAAAATATATATATCCATTATTATAAGATAATATGTCATATTTGGTATATACAAACAATGACTAACCTTAGTATAAGTTAGCAATTATTATGTTGGAAAAAAATGTATTTTAGGGAGTATCCAAAATATATCCATTATCATAATCTTATTATAAGTCATGTTCAGTATGAACAAACAAGAACTTCAAGTCCAGTTCAAAAATATAAACTCGAATAATTTTAGTAATTGGATGTTTTTCATTATTTTAAAGCCATCTAGTATTATAGGCCTATGAATTCAATTTTTTTTTAGTCATCAATTCGAGAATTTTTATTAATTTTTCAATAACTTCAAACTTTCAAATGCTGAGAATATTTCCAAGATTTGACGAAATTTCAAATTTGTCCATTTGCAAAAACCTGATCAAAGAAATCATTGATACAATCAAGTTGTACCATATGCCAATGATGCCAAGTATCTAGGTATGACCTTGGAAGCAAAGCTTCGCTGGATGGCCCATGTCAAGAAAAAAGAGAGAGGAACTTGGAATCAAATATAAGAAGCTGTATTGGATGATCGGTAAAAACTCCAACCTACAAATCCAAAACAAAGTACTTCTGTACAAACAGATACTGAAGCCAGTATGGACATATGGTATACAACTTTGGGGGTGTATCAAAGACAGCAACATCAATGTCATACAAAGGTTCCAGAACAAGGTGCTGAGGAACATTGTGGATGCTCCTTGGTATGTCAGGAACAGCGATCTTCATAGAGACCTGCAGGTCGACCTGGTGTCCACCGAGATCCAGAGGCATGCTGAGAGGCACGAGGGGCGACTGCACCAACACGACAACGTTGAGGCGTTCAGGCTGCTAGACAATGGAGGGTTGGTGCAGAGGCTCAAAAGGAGGAAACCGTATAAGCTAGTGTAGTGCTTGTTCAATTTATGTTGTTTTCTCTCGTTGCAATAATTGATTATTTTTCATTTCATTGATTTGTATCTGAAATTTAAACTCTTGATTTTTGTACTTTCATATGAAATATTTGTTTAATCTATTCATGCATCTCGTGCCTATATCATAACAGTTTCGGGCCCAATTTTATATCTTATATTTGCAAATGAGTTGTGCTCCATTCGAATCGGAGGTAGGGTAATAGCATTTGCAGATGACACGGCCCTGCTTTCCCAGGGTAGAAACTAGGATGAGGAGTAGTATGAGAGTACAGTTTTTGCAAAAATTTTTACGACTTCAACCCCCTCTCCCCCCCTCCAACCGCACCAATCCTGTGTACCCCCCACCAACCCTGCTCCTGCCGCACCGCCCCTGACCCACCACCGCTCCTTAGAAGGAGAAGAACCTCTCTCTCTCTCTCCCCTCTATCAATATAATCGGAATTTCCGAATCATTTTTGAAGCCTAGTATTTCATCAAATTTTGTTGCATTGCCTGGATATAATCTTTTCCGGAATGATAGATTAAATAAAGCTTGTGGGGGTGTAGCAATTTATGTGAAAGAAGGTATCAAAACAAAAGTTTTAATCACATCTAAACAAGAGTATTGTTCCAGACCAGAGTTTATGCTACTTGAATTATCCTTATCTAGTACTGATAAATTACTCGTTGGTATCTGTTATCGCCCACCAAAAATAGGTCATTTCACAGATTTCGAAAGTGCCTTGCTTTCTCTTATGCCTTGTTATAACCGTATACTAGTTATGGGGGATATGAACACCGACTTGAACATGACAAATCGTAACTTTGACTACTTTCAACTGACTACAATTTTCCAATGCCTAAACATGACTATTTTACCTCTCGATCCAACTCATCATACTAATGAATCAGACACACTCATTGACCTTCTCATTGTTAGTGATCCCAATGAGGTTGTTCAAGCAGGCCAAATCTCAGTCCCAGCTATTTCTAGACATGATTTGATCTACTGTGTACTTTCCCATAAGATACCCAAGCCAGAACAGAAAATTATCACTTATAGAGACTTCAAAAACTTTGATGAAGCCGCCTTCCTGACTGATGTGGCTCAGACTCCATGGCATCAAATTGAAGCATTACCCTCAGTTGATGACATGGTCAAGACTTTCGAGAATTGGACTTTGACTTTGTATGACAAACATGCACCTTATGTGACAAGGAGGATTAATAGAAAACGACGAGTACCGTGGATGACTGAAGACATACTTAAGATGATGGGACGTAGAGACAAAGCACATAGAAAATTTAAAAAGACATTTGACTTGGACAGTTTGATAGAGTATAGGAGCCTTAGAAATAGGGTTAAACAGGAATCACGGAACTCAAAGATTAGGTACTTGAATTCGTTTATGACAAACAATAGACAAGACTCTAAATCACTTTGGCAGGGAATAAAAGAATTCGGGCTTGGCAAAGAAAAAACGAATCCACAAATTGACTTACCATTGAATAATATAAATGACCATTTCGTTTCACACTCTAACCAACGTGACGAAGTTGTCATTGCTAATCACATTGATGATCTTGAAGAGCAGGTTACAAACTTAGATTTACCAATCACTGATCAATTTCATTTCCATCCAATCTCAGAAGAAGACACTTTCAGAGCAATTCAACGTATTCATAGTAATGCTATGGGTGTAGACAAAATTCCTATTAAATTTATCAAGAAGATGTTATTTGCTGTTTTACCAACCATTACATACATTTTCAACAAGTCACTTGAAGAAGGCATTTTCCCTGAAAACTGGAAGTTTGCTCTGGTTCGCCCTCTAAATAAAGTTCCATCACCCAATAAAGTTGAGGATTTTAGACCAATCAGTATTTTACCTGCATTGTCCAAAGTGCTAGAAAGACTCATTCATGCTCAAGTTGTAAAATTTCTAGACAACAATAGTAAGCTTCATAACTTTCAATCAGGCTTTAGAAAATTCCATTCAACTGAGACAGCTCTGCTTCGTGTCACTGATGATATAAGGTTAGCTATGGACCAAAGAAAATGCACCATCCTCACCCTATTTGATTTTTCAAAAGCATTCGATACTGTTGATCATACAGTCCTTCTGAATAAGTTGGCTATTCTTGGTTTCAGTCACAACTCGTTAGTTTGGTTTAAAGATATCCTCCCTAGAAACATTAAATTATTTTTGGTTCAATCTCTCATCTTCCCACATTTAATGTATTGTAATTCTGTTCTTAACGATATGCAAGTCACTCTGAATGATAAACTACAGCGTTGCCAAAATTATTGTCTACGTTTCGTCTACTCTCTCCAACGCCATGATCATATCACCCCAGCCCACATTGCTAGTTCAACATTAAAGCTTCCCGATCAGAGGCTTTTTCGAATAGTCAAGCTTGTTAGATATATCTTGATATATGGTAATCCGAACTATTTTAAAGATGATTTCAAATTTGTCTCTGAAGGTAGGAGGATAGATGCTTCACATACTAGAACCGGAGAAAGTACTTTAAGGATACCCAATCATCGAACTACTATTTTCACAAAATCCTTCTTAGTCAGTGCCTGTCGTGCATGGAATGCACTTCCTGTTTCTATCAGGTCCATCGAGAGCCGAGCGAGCTTCATCCTAACTTTAAAAAAACATCTTTTGGAACAAATGACTGAAACTGTCCGGCCCTAGAACGATCACATGACATCCATCCCCCACCCATCCCACAAATACAAACCTTTAAACCATGTTATAGAACGAATTGTATATATATAGGTTCATTCCTTAACACAAAGTTGGTCTTTTCTATAAATCTTTACAACTCATGTTGGTACGTTCGCGTAAGATGGTCCAAGCATCTTTAGTAGCTCCACAGACCTATCATGTGATGGCGTTTGTGTAATGGAGTATTATAGTTCACTCCCGTGGGT
Organism: Nilaparvata lugens; assembly: GCF_014356525.2. Lineage (NCBI taxonomy): Eukaryota > Metazoa > Arthropoda > Insecta > Hemiptera > Delphacidae > Nilaparvata > Nilaparvata lugens. The sequence continues at coordinate 54,452,854 of NC_052518.1, forward strand.
CTGCGCGTTCGCGCCATTTATTCAGACTGAACTTGATTTGAGGTTATGTATTGAAGTTGGCGCCGTTTCTGTTGTGAATGGAATTATTCTTGTCTAGTCCTTGTCTGTCAGCTGTCTGTTGTCTGCAGACAGTGCAGAGTGAAAGTAATATTGTGTTTTGTGATGTTGTGATTGTGTCAAAATGTCCAAAAAGATTATTCAAGCAGTGATGAAATTTTGAATTCAACTTTGAAAGGTAAGTCAGTTATAGAATTATAACTTGTACTTGAATTATTATAATTACTTGTACTATTTAGCTTGCTTCTTTTACAATTATTTCCTTATGAGATTTAGTAATGCTTTAAGAAAGAGTATAGAATTGCTATTAAGAATGCAAAAATAAATTATTTCAACAACAAAATAGAGCACTCAAAAAATAAAACTCAAGCTGCATGGAAGGTAGTTAAAATTCTTACAAATGTCAACAATGAAGCTATTGATTCACATGATGATAACAATGCTGATTCATTTAACAACTTTTTCATTGAAAAAGTTGAGGAAATTAGTGAAAATGTGCCAGTTAGTGAACATCTCAGCTCTCACTACATCAATAAGTGCAATAGGCCCAATGTACCATTTTTTTCCAACCTGTTACTGCAGATTATGTGTACCAGAAAATAAGTAGTCTTAGTAATTCAAGTTTTTTTTAGATATATATGGTATTAATTCTAAGGTCTTAAAATATCTGCCCCTTATATAAGTGAAGTTTTGAGTTACCTTTTTGATTATTGTTTAGTATACAAGCCCAGTCAGCAGTAAGGCTTGATTCAAGGCTTGAATTAGAAGCAGCCTTCACTTGTCAATCAAGGCTGAAGTTGAATCCAGCTGGAAACGATGTTGCTTGACATTCAACTCGAAGTCCCCTTGAATTTCCATACTAGAATCGAAAGCAGCATACCCTTGTTTTTCAAGGCTAACAAACTTGGTTGGAATCGAAATTTAATATGGCATGCTATGTATTCGTTCGAATTTAGCTTTTATTGCATGGGTCAAACAAGTCTTGACTTTGCCTTGAATTTCCCTTGTCAGTCAAAGCTAACAGTCTTGATTAGAATCGATCTTGAATATGGCTCGAAAGGTATTCGTTCGATTTCAGCTTTTATTGCATGAGTCAAACAAGTCTTGACTCTGCCTTGAATAACCCTTGTCAGTTAAAGCAATACCTACTATTACTTCAGGCCCCACAACTAATTAATGACGTCATAACATGTAGATTGATTCTTCCTAGATCGTAGTAGTTTCTACTAGCTTATCAATGTAACTTTTGTTACTGTATGAATTTTTATTGGATGGAATACTATCTAAATTTCAAATTAAAGACACTTGTATTTTAATAAATAGAAATTTTATTGAAATAAAAACACTATTCCACAAATGCAATAATTTATCCATATTTTCAGATTGATAGACATAGGCCTACTCAATTCAGTGATAGAGCTATTGATAAATTCATCTCAACCAAAAATACTTAATAATAGCCTGTATCAGAGTCGAAGGAGAGGTAAATCAAAGATAAACCAAATTTCCTAACTCTTTTTTAGGAAAGAGGCTCCCACAAACTTGATCACAATTGATCTGTAGTACAAAGAAACCCATCAGGAGATGTTTTTCAGTTAGGTAAAACCTTCAATATTTTGATGTTATGGGCAGTTCCAACACTTTGCATTTACTTTTTAATTTATTAATTCAAAAGTTCTTTCACACACTTTATTCACACTGTTCTTCCACACTCTAATTACACTGTTATTTCACATTTTATTTACACTGTTCTTCCACACTTTAATTAAATTTTCCACTCACACTTTATTTACACTGTTCTTCTACACTTCATGTAAACCGTTGTTTTGTAGAATTGAAGCTCTTTCTTCTTATCGCTCGTATCCATTTTCGTTTCAAAGTAATCTTTCGAAAAAGTAAAAAAACCGTTTTAAACTTTAAAACCGTACGGAAACTTTTGGAATCTTGTTATAATTCCCGCAACAATTAGGTACCGGTACACAGCAGTATCCCAATGATTTAAAACCCCAAATTCATTATTACTTTTCACAAACAAATATTAGAAGAATGATAAACAAACCATATTCATTGAAATGGAACACCGTTAAAATTGAATTTGTAATTCAAATTTTGTTGATTACCATATCAGATGTGATAACAAGCATCAGCGCCCTTATTCAATACCTACTATTACTTACTCGCTTGCTTACCGCCAGTAGATCATCGATGATCTACATGTGATGACGTCATAGTTTATTAGAGATCAGTTGTAGGGGCCTGAAGTAATAGTAGGTATTGGTTAAAGCCGATTTGAATCGATCTTGAATATAGCTTGCTACGCATTCCCTTGGATTTTGTTTCTATTGTGAGTGTCAAACAATCCTCGAGTAGCCTATTCTACATTGTCTTCTTTACATTGTCTATTTCTCATTGTCACTTCCAAAATCTCCTCTAATACAGGGGAGAAGAGATCAACCTGTAGTGTTCATCCCACACAGCACAAAAAGTTTAAAAAACGTTTAATAAATTAATAAATGTTTAAAATGTATAAATCCGATAAACGTTATGAAAACAACGTTCAATAAACGTTAGGGAATTTTACTAAAATGAACGTTTACTCTATAAACGTTCAATAAACGTCTAGAATGTATATTGCTGATAAACGTTATGAAAACAACGTTTGATAAACTTAGAAATGTTTACTAAAATAAACGTTAGAAAGGTTGGTACAGTATGGAATTTCTACAGTACCTACCCAGTCAACACACTAAGTGAAAATGTTATAAGTGAAAATCAAACATTTTTTTCAGAAGGTGTCTCCTCCCCCCTCACCTGTGTATCTTAATCCCTAAAAATGTCTCAATTTAGGCTTTCTGACCAATATTCCTAAGTGGAATTGAATTCCAATCCCTTTCTATCTTCTTCAAAAATCCTCCAAAAAAGTCTCCAACTCACCGTTATCGAGATAAAGAAAATGTTTTACACAAATTAAGACTGAAATTTTTTGAGTTTTCCAAAAAGTCTCATTTTAAGCTTTTTGTTAATAAATTCGGGTGCAGAATTGCAATTCAAATACTTTTTGTCTTCTGCGAAAATCGTCTAAAATGCACTGTTAACGATATAATTGACCTTTTGCGCTAAATCCAGAGGGACTTAATAAATTTGCCAGATGTTCAAGTTTCCCAAAAAAGTCGAAAAATTGTATTTCTAATCAATAGTTCGGATGCAGAATTGAATTTCAAACACTTTTTGTCTCTTGCGAAAATCGTCTACAACGTACTGTTGATGATATAATAGACCTTTTGCGCTAATTTTAATCCAAATAGGGACTTGGAAAAAATTTGATCGATTTCTAAGTTTCCCAAAAATGTTCAAAAAAGCAGTCTTTTATCACTTATTCGGCTACAGAAGTAGATTTCCAGCACTTCTTCTCAATGCAAAAATCCCGTCAGACGGGCCGTTGACGGGCTACTAACGTTTAAAATTTTAAATAATTGGTAATTGATGATGGAAAATTTTGAAAAAAATAATTAACGATTCTGTTCATGTTATAAACATTGTCCTAGAATTTCAAATGTTTCCAACCAAAATTGAGAAAGTTATATCATTTTTTCAAATTAGATTCCAGTTTGTGCTAAAAATCATGTCACACACCAAGCCTATGAAATAATTTTCAAGTTTCAAATTCAAATAATAATAAACTAGGTACTATTTTATTGATTCCAACATTATTTCAGTGAAAGCACAAATGTCCACCATAAAGAAATCATTAATCCATCCCAGAAATATGGACTGTTATCTGTTTTAATGTTAACAATAAAGATTGTCTATATCAATAACTTTGAAACTCCCGGGGTGATTTGTGCTTGTGCACTACTGCGCTTGAGCGACAGCCATTAAAGATGTCCTCGGCCTGTCTTCTTTAGTTTTCAGTAGTTGAAGGTGAAGTATTGCAGTATTGGTTCGTTGTTTGTTTATCCTTTATTTTATCGCGTCATCAAGTTGATGATGATTTTTGATTGCTGAAGGTCTTAAATTAAGGTAAGATCATTCATTTATGTCTAGGATATTTATTGATAAATTTAATAGCATGAAGTTACCTACTAAACAAAGCTGTTTAGCCTAATAATGGCAAAGCGTTCCCCAGACAAATTTGTAAAGCACATGTTGTTTTTAAAAGCACTATGGTAAATAATTATTATGTTAGGCCCTATTAATAACCCTGATACAACATTAATTGCAATTTTTAGTGTGTATAAGTTAATTTTTTCCATTTTTAAACCCAAACAGTTGATTTAACCAACTGTTAACATTGTTGGTACCTTAAACTTGTAAAACAACTATCAAGTGTGGTTTCGATTTTATGATTTAGGTAATAATTTTTAAACTAGTGATTATATGATTCAGTAATATCATAATAGATTGATTTAATTATTATGAATGTTTAAGATATAAGAAGCTATTGTAAAATGTTACAATAATAAAGCTAATAAGAGAATAGGCCTACCAACTAATAATATTGGTTATTTATAGGCATATTAGGGACTATGGTTACATTTGACCTAATTAACTTTTTGAATACAGTATTTTGATTAGATAAAACATTATTTATTTCAATATGACTAGCCTAGTATCAAATCAACCTCTTGAGAAATACTCTAAATAAACTGTAAATAGCAGCAATCATTCTTATTGATAGGCTACAATTTAATAATTAGTTCAGTACTATGTAAGGTCCTTAAATACTCCCTTGTATTGGTTTATTGTTTTAATACTATCAATTTATTAAAACCATACTAAATTATTACTTCAAAATTTCGGTGTAAATGCACGTCCAGTGCCAACATACCTGTCATCAAATTTTTGGTTGGGATTGATTATTAAGTATGCTATTTTGAGCACAAAATCACAAAAATTAAACGGCGGTCACTTTTGTTTTTGAAATAAACTAAGTTCAAAGTAGCACAATTTTACATGCATTTAACCTATGAGTAGCAGCCATTTTGATTATTGAAATCATCAAATTATGATATTCCTAATCTGAGTTTTCCTAACCCAAAGCTTTTTCTAACCTAAGCTTTATTAACCTAAAGCTTTTCCTAACCTTAGCTACTTATGGTTGCTACTTATAGCATGGGTTAAATGCATGTAAAGTTGTGCTACTTTGAACTTAGTTTATTTTGAAAACAATAGTGACCTCCGTTTAATTTTTTGATTTTGTGCTCAAAATATTATACTAAATCGATCCCAACCAAAAATTTGATTACAAGTATGTTGGCACTGGACGTGCACTTTAGCCAAAATTTCTTTCAATTAGATAATTGCTTTCATACATGTTCCATTTGATTTCAGACGAAGGTGGGAATAGAACTGCAGATACATATTATACTAAAATCCACCATGACAGATGAATATGATGCCAAGGATTAGATTTGAAAAAAGTTCTTCTCCTCTCTACATTTGATGAAAGCCATTTTCAGTAAGTTGCACTCGTTCAATGATCAAATTTTTCAACATAGCCTACATAAACAAACTTACTTGTAACCTTAACAAACAAACTTAGGCTACCTACAATAGTCTATATTCAAGAATTACTGGAGCAGTTTTAAGATTTTATGTCAAGCCCTATTAATAACCCTAATATAACAGTAATTGCAATTTTTAGTGTTTATAAATTGAATGTTTATCATTTTCAAACACTAAGGCCCGGTTGCACAAAAGCCGGTTAAATTTTAACCATGATTAATTCCGCGAGAGCCAATCAGAGAAGCCGTTTTATCAAAAACGCATTCTCTGATTGGTTCTCATGAAGTTAATCACGGTTAAAATTTAACCGGCTTTTGTGCAACCGGGTCTAACAGTTGATTAAACTGTTATCATTGTTGGTTAACTTCAAACTTGTAAAAAACTATTAAGTTAGTGGTTTTAATTTCATGATTCAATACATTTTAAGCTAGTGATTATATGATTCAGTAATATTATAATAGATTGATTTAATATCATGGATGGTTATGATATAAAAGAAGCTATTGTAAAATGTTACAATAATAGAACTATTCATAACACCATTATAGGCCTACCTACTAATTATTAGTTATATTTATTTGGGACTATAGTTACATTTTTGTTAGGGACATGAACTAAATTTTTTTTAATATTTTGATTAGATTAAACCATATTTATTCCAATATGACCAGTATAAAATAACCCCCTTGAGAAATACTTTAAATAAATTGTAAATAAAAGCAATCATTCTCATTGATAGGCTACAATTTGATAATTAGTTCAGTACTATGTAAGGTCCTTTAAAACTCTCTTGTATTGGTTTATTGTTATATCATTTACTATCACTTATAAAATTCCTTTCAATTAGAAAATCGCTTTCATACATTTAATGTATCATTTGATTTCAGGCAAAGGTGGGAATAGAACTGCAGACGCATATACCAAAATCCACCATGACAGACGAATATGCTGCCAACTACAGTTTTAGATTTAAAACTCCTTTCTACATCTGATGGAAACCATTTTCAGTAAGTTGCACTATACTATTTCCTAATCACTAAAGCAGTTTTAAAATTTTAAAATGATAACTTTATAATTGAATAGGCTCAGATTTTTAATTTCATATGAAGCAAAAATTTATTGTAAAACAAGCTGCAAATTAGTATTGTAATTTCCAAAGAACCATATTGGAGACTTAAGTCACAATAAATCTCAATAATGTTGGATATGTTACAAGAAGTTTGACGAATGAGTGAACTGGCAGAAGTGTGAACCGCGGCTAGAGTCGGTTTAAGGTTGTGCAAAGGCTAAAAATAACATTTATACTGGTGATATTTTTCAAAGTTTTTCGGTTTGTATATCATCAACCTATCAAAATGAAAAGGTATCCTCAGAAAAACATTTTTTCCGATCATTACTTTTTGAGATATGAGAGCCTAAAGTTTGAATTTTTCGGACAGAACATTTAAAATTCGGTTAAAGATAAATCCTTGAGATTTAGAGGATAGATTCTTCATAGTATTGTTGAACTATTAAAAAAATATTTTCTGAAAATATCCATTTTATCGAAAATACAAGGTTTTTGGGCCACTCTGTATCTATATAGAACAAGACAATTATTTATCATGCAAATATTGATTGGCTCTGAATTTATTTATCCTTTTGTGGATACAATCACAAATCATAAAAATATAATTTGGAAAGAATAGCAGGCTTTGCCCAAAACTATTTTATTCCCAAATTTTGATAATGAATAATATGTCCCAAAATGTTTTTATAATATTTTACTGCTGAAAGTTCAAGTTTAATTTTCATTGATGTTTAAAAAAATATAGGTATAAAAATCAGAAATAAAATATAAATTACTAGCAGGCCCTCTTTTTCATGTCTATATTGACTGGGCTAATATGGTTGCAACTTTGAGTGAGTTAGTGTGAACGCATTACTGGGATAAAACATACCTATAGTCTTTTTTCTTTAGGGCTACCCTGGAATAATACTTGAGAATAGAAATCAAAGAAAAATAAAAATAATATTATTCTAATATTTTTATTTCTAAAAAGAAATATGCCAATTTTAAAATGGGTACTTGAATTTCTGTTTTTATTTACATACCTACAGGTATGGTTTGAAAAACAAATACGGCTATCTACTACAGTGCAGTGTAAATATTGCCTAAAACGCTAACCTTGCTAACATATAAAAATTAACATACAATAAAAATAAGTAACATCCATATTTACATAACCAAAAATGTCATATATTCGACTAAAAAGGAATAGCACATTTGCTCCTGGGTGGCACATATATGTGCGACATGACTAATCAACTCCTCCCAATAAAAAATTAGGTTTACTTCATATATACCAGTCAATTAATACAGAATACTCCACACATTCCAAATCATATCACCTGTTGAAATGAATATTTCCTTAACAGTAATTTGAATTACTCTGGAATATCGTTAAATTCCTCAAGTTTCTCAAATTTCAGGGTTTTTTCACTCGTGACACATATATGTGCCACTCGGTCTTTATATAGAATGGGAGTGTAAACCAAGGATAGTGTATAGCAGGTTGCCTCAATCGCGTTTACATACGCGGATGAGATGGCATGAGCCTACGTGGCAAACGCCGGCTTCCCATAAGAATTACATACAAAACACCGCGTCAAATATCACTTCCTCACATAAAAACCGCTGTATTGATAAAAAATATGAATATGCTATTCAATTCGGAAAGAAACAAGCTCCACATCAATGTGTATTTTGAAAACATTAATTCATTTCGAAAAGTGTAGAAAGTCCTTGAATCTATCACTATATTCAATCGGTAAAACCTATTCATATTTGTGAAAAAGCTGGTAACTTATTTGTTTTGGACTTATTTTAAACAATAATATGACAAAATGAAGCGAACTCATTTAATTTTATGCTGGTCGTCCAATAATATTTAAAAATGATTGTTCCTTATTTGACAATTGTTTGTGAAAATTGATAGTTGTATCGTCGCCTGGAATGCTAGTTGCAAGCATTTGTATTAATGATATTTGTTTAAGACTTTATTAATTGACATATACCTAGAACCAATTTAGCGAAATCATGGAACTGATGGTTACAAGTTATTTTTAGAACGTTGAACTGTCTGGTTACTAATAATTATTTCAGTTGTCTACTGGAAAGCGTAGTGCCAACACGTTGTTCTTGTATTGTGTTTTTGTTTCTGCTCAGTGCAGTATTATTATTATTAGTATATTTTATCGATTATTTTCATGGGACACAAATTTACAAAGGAAATACCATATATTATTCACGGTAGTATGATATTTTTTATTTCAATGTGTCCATGGGATACTTATGAATGCAAAAAACACTTGTGTAAAGCAAGAATAGATCTTAATTATAATTTAAATAGTTCATCAAATTATGACTTCAAATAATATAACATTAATTATTCATGAAATTATTCAACTACTTTACAGTACAGTAGTGTAATGCGTTTTATTTTTTGATAAAATAACAGCATTAAAGTCATTAAAAGTCATGATTATCTATTTTTTTATCATAATTGGGATAAATAAGAATCTTTATAATGTTTAAATGATGTTCATATATTCTTAGGGCTTATCTAGACTGTTTATTTTTGTGATAAAGCTAGGCAACCGTTGATGGGTTCGCATTGCTATCTTTCAGGAGTTGTTGATAAAATAACGTTAATATCCTGAAATTCCTAAAGAAGCTGTTAGTTCTTTCCACAGACTTCATAAGGATAAAATTTCTAAATGAGAATGGAATCTGTTTAAGAGAAAGAACTAAAACGATGCAGAAAAAACTAATAGAAAGTACAAAAACGTATTTGAAATGGTATTATCAAATCAAATTGTGTGTTCAAACGATTTGTTTTAGACTCGCCGGTAACATTTATAGGATTTTTACTGAAAATTAGTTTGATATTGTTTCAAAGGGGATAAAATGCTGAACATTTTGATGTCAATCACTTCTATGTAAAGTTGATGGTTGATTTGCTATGAGGGCTCAAAGTTGGCATTTTTACATTTGAATGCATGTTAAGCCAGGGCGAGAGGTCGCAGCATGACGTCACACCATAGCAGGCTGCGTTCTCCACGCGTCTTATGTGATCAAGGCAACCTATTATTATACTATTCTTGCTGAGTGTAAACCACCTGAACCAACCCATTTTTTTTTCAATTATAAGGAAATAGCAGTATCATCAAAGGCCAATGACATACATATACGTACACAAAATTCATCATTAGTAAATTATTATTATTGATCATGTTTTCAAAGTATAAAATAAAAATCCAAGAAAATATTTGACTTACAGATAGAAAATTGAATTGTCCAATATGTTGTGAAATGAAAATAGTTCATTCAATAAACTTATTTGTGAATAAAACAATCATGTCAAAAAGGCTTTCTTTTATGAAAGTATGGAATAATCATAAATTAGTAGTCCCAATACATGTGGAGAAATTGCAAATCAGTTACTTGAATCAAAGAAGAACTCATCGTTTCGTACACTTCACCGCTTGCTCCCAATACTCTTTTCAAATTTCTTCTACATGTTTGCCTTTTTGCAACCAATGTCCAATCACTGCTACCCAAAGACGGAACCTCCTTCAAACACAGTTTTTGGCGGCTGATTGAAGTTTTAGTTTTTGAAGAAATGAGGGTTTGTAACTCAAATATTTAAAATGTAAACACCCATTGTGTGGTACATAATTTTAAAGGCCTTTTTAAAACAAGAATGACGACATCAATAAAAATGTTCTATGATACTTTTATCAAAAATGGCGGCTGATTGAAGTTTTAGTTTTTATAGAAATGAAACATTGATAAAAGTAATAAAACTTAAAACAACACTTTTTTTGATGAATAACGAAACACATTGAAAAACTGATTATTTATTTAGTAATCTGTTTGGTACTTTTTACTTTCCTTGCCCTATTAGCCTACCATAGGTAAGGAAAGTATTGCTTTCTGAAAAAAATTAAGGTACCCCAATTTCTAAATTTCTATACGTTTGAAGGTTTGAAGGTCCCCTGAGTCCAAAAAACTGGTTTTTGGGTATTGGTCTGTGTGTGTGTGTGTGTGTGTGTGTGTGTGTGTGTGTGTGTGTGTGTGTGTGTGTATGTGCGTCTGTGTACACGATATCTCATCTCCCAATTAACGGAATGACTTGACATTTGGAACTTAAGGTCCTTTCACTATAAGGATCCGACACGAACAATTTCGATCAAATGCAATTCAAGATGGCGGCTAAAATGGTGAAAATGTTGTCAAAAACAAGGTTTTCCGTGATTTTCTCGGAAACCGCTCCAACGATTTTGATCAAATTCATACCTAAAATAGTCATTGATAAGCTCTATCAACTTTCACAAGTCCCATATCTGTAAAAATTTCAGGAGCTCCGCCCCATCAATGCAGATAGAATCCCAATTATCAGGCTTCAGATACAATTGAAACAAAAAAATCAAGTGGAGTAGATTGACCATGAAAATCTCTACAATTAATGTTCAGTAACATTTTCACCTAAAATTGAAAATAAGCTTTAAATTCGAGAAAATGTGATTATTCAATTGCAAATTATTGTTGATTCTATTAAATCATTCACTATGAAGAGATAGCAGACCTCATGTGTGTCTCCAGCGTTATTACCCTGTCACCAGCTGGCTCAAATCACTGAATAGTAGACTTGAGATGCGCGGGAACAATAGCGTCAGGTGATCAATTTTCATAACGGCAAGGAAAGTTGTGTGAGTGCGCCACACCAGATTTTTACATTTCATTTCAAAAGATGCTCCCGAAATGCTCGAGACCCTTTATTCTCTCGTTTGACAGTGTGCCAAACTGTCATAAATGTAAATGAGATGTCCTTATGAAGGTCTAAGTCAACCACTTATGAGGGGTTGAAATTCATTTATGTATGTCAAAAGGTAGAGTATTCGACCAATAACTTATCCTGAAAGTTACAATATGTATATCAGTCTCCAACTTATAAAAGTTTTTAAGCTACATAATCAGCATTCTGAGAATTGATTACCGAGAAATTTTATATTTTACTCATAATAACCTATTAAGTTATCCCACTAAACTGTACATTTCATATTTTACAGGACCAAGAGCAGAGAGACTACGCCTCATGAAGCTCAAATCGAGGACGATAGCAGTTCAAAGTAAAAATATATAATTAGTAATAAATTGAAAGTTCAATTTTTGTAATATTTAATAAAAATCATTGAATTTTATTGAAAATAATGCTTTCTTATTTACATTTTTCGCTCATATAGATATACTCTGAAGTTAAGCTTTAAAGAAAATAAACTAATATAGATATTAATATATAATATTTAATATTTTAATAGATATTCAAAGTAATAATTGATGTGTTACTCAGATGTATATGAACTGTATTCCATTTGAGGTGTTGCAAGCATAGAGGGCTGTTGAACTAGAGCAGATTTGATTTAATTAATTCATCGAATGGCGAGTGACTCATGCACTGCTCCCTCTCAGGACAGTCTGCAAGCTGTTATTGGTTAGCAGAGGTCGATCTCGACTCAATCAATACAACTACAGAGACAGTTTATAGACTGCCCTGACAGGAGAGAATGAATAAGTAATTTGCCATTCACAGGAGAATTTTAAAGAATATTTCAATTTGAATAATATTAAAAATATAAAATGTATATTAATAATCTGATTCAGTGCAATCCAATATAAATGCTTAATCATAATTCAAATTTCATCCAGAATTTGAAATAAATCTGTAATTCTTATTATTCATGATTCAATTATTCTTCCAAACTAATGCTCCAATCTTACTATTGCCTTAATACTCTATTTCTATACTCAGTGGACATCCATAGATTCTATATGTAGATGAAATCTATATAATATATATATTATATAGTCTATATATATATATATTATATAATCTATATATTATATAGATTTCATCTATATAATCTATATATTAATGAAATCTATAATATATATATATTATATAATCTATATATTATATATAGATTTCATCTATAATTATATAGAATGTATGGATGTCCACTGAGTATAGAAATAGAGTATTAAGGCAATAGTAAGATTGGAGCATTAGTTTGGAAGAATAATTGAATCATGAATAATAAGAATTACAGATTTATTTCAAATTCTGGATGAGATTTGAATTATGATTAAGCATTAATATTGGATTGCACTGGCCTTGAATCAGGATTGATTTACTCTAAACATCCAGCTTGAATCCGACTCTAATTGATCTAGAATCACAATAGAATCGAGCTTGAATTTCGTGAAAGGTGTGCCAGGTGGCCTTGAATGGACGGATTGCATCCAGCATGCGTTTCAAGCCTGAGTCAAGACTGCATCTCATTCCTGATTCGACCGTGCATCTCGGGCCTGAATCGAGCACGCAACGCGATCTTGATTTTAGCTCGCAGCACCAGCCTGATTAGAGCCTGCATTTCGATCTCGAAACTGGCTTGAACGATGTATAAACGGACTCTTGAATTCAACTCATTTCGAGCAAAACGCATGCGAATGAAATCTTGAATCAAGCCCTCACGTTTGACAAAACGAGCTTGTTTTGATTTCGATTCAAGTTGATTTTGCTGATTGGGAGGGCATTTTTCCAAGTGTATTGAAAAACGTTAAGGTAATACCTGTAGGCTACATAAAAAAGGTGATAAGAAAAACTTCAGGCCAATATTTCAGGCCAATATAATCAGGCCTTATTTCAGGCCAATAACAATTGTACCTGTGATATCCAAAGTATTTGAGGCCATAATGCAAGACCAGATCTCAAATAATTTTGAAAACTTTGGTATTTTTACTAAAAAACAATTTGGTTTCAGGCCATGTAGAAATACTAGCAATGCAGTAACAAGTTTAGTAAATTAATAGTGTTTTTGATGATTTGGAGAAGGGTCTATCTGTTAGTTTTTGGTCATATGACATGTCTAAAGCTTTCGATACTGTTAAGCATAACATACTTTTTGAAAAATTTTCTTATTATGGCTGCAATTCAAAATCAATCTATTTAAAGGACCGCAACCAGTTTGTTTACAAAGATTGTCAATTCTCTAAGGGCAGAAAGGTTCATTATGGGGTCCCTTAAGGCTCCATACTTGGATCAATACTCCTTAATATATATATTCCAAAAGAAAGCAATTAGATTGATTTGTAATGTTGATATGAGGACCCACTGTAAACCTTTTTTCACAAAATTGGGAATATTAACTGTCTATTCTTTGTATGTATTATTTAGTGTTAGTTAAGTAATCTGGATTTTTTTAAATTAAATAGTGACTGTCATGGATATGAAACCAGAAATAGGAATAATATCACAGTTCAATAGTTCAGGTTCACAACTTCACAAAAAAATCTTCTGTACACATCTGTTAAACTGTACAATTCATTACCACTAGAAATTAAGGCACTGCCTCTTACATTCTTCAAAAGGAAATTGAAAACTGTACTGAAAGCTGAAAGTTTTTAAGATAACATCCAAGAATTTCATGTAATTGACTGGACCAAATATTTGTAGGCTAATATTATTTGTATATATTAATTGTATTATGTAATATCTAGTACCTATTTTTGACATTTATCAATGCATTGTTAACAATGTCTATGATAATATAGATTCTTATTCTTATTCTTTCAAGAATGTGAACAAAAAAAGGCTTGCTCATTTTTGAAAGTGGATTTCATATTTATTTTTTGTTTGTATTCTAGTTTCCTACATCTTTGTGAGTAATGAGAGAATTGAACAAATACTTTCTGTATTAATTAAATTTATTACTTATAATAAATTAACTTATTACACATGGATGAGTGGATGAATAACCCCCATAATAATTTGAAATTAAAAATGGTTTTTGAATTTCAGTATTTTTTTTATTTCTACAATTTATTCCTGTTTATTATTTCATTTATTTTATAATAGTTCCTGTTATATTCAATGTAAACAATTTTCATAGATAGAGAATAGCTGCTACAGTATCTTATATTCACTTTCTAGAAAACCACATGAAAATACATGTGAAACAATTGTGGAAAATGCACATTGTAGTGGGTTCTAGCACATACAATATTATTAGATTACAAACTCTACCTCTTCTTTGGTTCTAACCTTCTTATTGTGGAAAACTTTTTATGAAAATTGCAACTTTGAATGCTTTATTGAAAAACGATGATACGTATCAAAAAAGTATTTTAGCTGTTGTTTTTCTTCCAAAGACTACATTAAAATAATGTGTCATCTAGTGTGATGATCTTTTTCTTCGAGAAATATTAGTTTAATTGAAATAGATGGAAACAGTTAATTAATCAAACTTGAAAAGCTAATTATACATTGAAACAAATCCTGAAACAAGAAATCTAGCTTATTGGAAGAATAGCTTCCAAAATTACTAATGAAGCTAACAATGAAAATCAATGAAAAAAATTCCAATGTCACTTCAAAAATCATAAATTGAATCTATGAAGTGCATCAACAAATCAACTGCATTCAGCCTATCAGCTTGGAAAATTATGTATTATCATAAATTCAATCGAAAGAAAATACTGTAACCATGCCTATTGGAAGAATCCTTACAGACATCGCGAGGAACGGATAACCAAAAATTGAAATTCTATCAGCCAGTTGCATAAAAGAAAATCAAACCATAAGATGACGTCTTTAATGGAGCCACTTCCCTGTTCAGCTCTGTATGATGACGTCATCTTATGTTAATTAAATTACATTTTCTTTTGTGCAACTTGCCGTTTGTGTTGGAACTTGGAATTATGACATCCCTATTGTCTGTACAGGTAGATCGGAATTTTCTCTTTTATTATATTCAGAACCTACAAGTTATGTATGGTAGCCATTGAGCTTATTAATTTTTTTTGTCCAAAAAGATGTGGGGTCCCAAATTTGAGAATAATTTTCAATATCATTTATCTTATCAATTCGAGTGATAGCTCATTTTACTCTAGAACATGGTATGCCATAGTGGAGTAGGTCAATTTCCACACAGAAAAAACTAAACAAGTAGAATAGAGGACACATTATAAAATTTTTTTGTAACTAACTAGGTTTTGTATGTAATTTATTGTAATTTATCTAATATGTTGCGTAATTGATCTTGTAGTTTTTTTTTGGGGGGGGAAATAAACACTCATTTAATTATTTGTTCATTTTACTCAGCTCTTCAAGGTGGGTTCAATGCATATCGGTTACCTGATTGAACCTTACCCAACCCTAACGCATGCCTTCGCCACGACCAACCTCACCAGACATGTGTATTTTAATGAAATGATTATAAACTCAACTTTTTGGAATGGGATTGCTCCAAAAATACTTCAACAGTGTAATAAATAAGTCAACAGTGCAATTCATTAAAATATACATAGCCTATCTGGTGAGGTTAGAGGTACTAGTGAGGTTTTGTCAGGCAACCGAAATATGCATTGAAACCGCCTTGAAGAGCTGAGTAAAATGAGCTATCACTCAATATGAAAAGACAAATATTAAGAATTCTCTAATTTGGAGAAAAAGAAGAACAAGATGACAAAGAAGGAGAAGCAGAAGAAAAAGAAAAGTTGGGAAAAAAGTAGGTGTTATCCAATGTACCTACAAGGTACTGGTATACAAAATACAAGGTATACAGAATACAAAGGTACTGGCCACGAAAAGATGCGCGTTGACAAATCCAAACCAGCTGGTCGGTGTAACGTCATTGGTGCTCTGAAAGTATATTCTTCCTATCTTTTCAATGTTAAATTGAGCAGCTTTGTAAGTCTTTTTCTCAAAAAGTACATAACTTTCCAGTACCATCGACATCCCCTACGATTAATACAAGAATTGATCTTAAATTTTTTTAGAAATTCAATACTTTTGGACGGCTGGATCTTTCAGAATGATCGATTTTGTAAGAGCCTGCTCATCGAAACCAACATTAAGTTGGCTCTCCACTAAAATATTTTTGAAATCTCTCAACGCCATCGTTTTGAGCTCGTTTTGAGCTGATTTGAGCAACTTTTATTTCGTTTTGAGCACCCACCGTTTTCGAGATATGACATCTCAAAAATTGGAGAGCCAACTTAATGCCAGCTCTCCACTTTTCGAAATCGAAAAACTAAACACGCCATCGTTTTGAGCTCGTTTTGAGCTGATTTGAGCAACTTTTATTTCGTTTTGAGCACCCACCGTTTTCGAGATATGACGTTTCAAAAATTGGAGAGCAGCTCTCCACTTTTCGGAATCGAAAAAACAAACATGCCATCGTTTTGAGCTCGTTTTGAGCTGATTTGAGCAACTTTTATTTCGTTTTGAGCACTCACCGTTTTTGAGATATGACGTGTCAAAAAGTGGAGAGCCAACTTAATGCCAGCTCTCCACTTTTCGGAATCAAAAAAGTGAACACGCCATCGTTTTGAGCTCGTTTTGAGCTGTTTTGAGCAACTTTTATTTCGTTTTGAGCACCCACCGTTTTCGAGATATGACATCTCAAAAATTGGAGAGCCAACTTAATGCCAGCTCTCCACTTTTTAAAATTGAAAAAGAAAACACACCATCGTTTTGAGCTTGTTTTGAGCTGATTTGAGCAACTTTTATTTTCTTTTGAGCACCCACCGTTTTCGAGATATGACGTCTCAAAAATTGGAGAGCCAACTTAATGCCAGCTCTCCACTTTTTAAAATCGAAAAAGAAAACACACCATCGTTTTGAGCTCGTTTTGAGCTGATTTGAGCAACTTTTATTTCGTTTTGAGCACCCACAGTTTTTGAGATATGACGTCTCGAAAATTGGAGAGCTAACTTAATGCTATATAGTAGATCAAAAAATCAATTATAACTCCTAAACCAGAGGTGCTCAAAACGTGGAAACCTGCACAAGAGTCGAGGTCTATGAGAAGTAACATTCAGCAGAAATTGACGTTTTGAGCCATCACAGTTCTCAAGTAATTCCCACTCATAGTAAGTACCATGTACTATATGGTAAATCAAAAAATCAATTATAACTCCTAAACTAGAGGTGCTCAAAACGTGGGAACCTGCACAAGAGTAGAGGTCCATGAGAAGCTACTCTCAGCAGAAATTGACGTTTTGAGCCATCACAGTTCTCAAGTAATCCCCACTCATAGTATGTCTCCTGTACTATATGGAAAATCAAAAAATCAATCATAACTCCTAAACCATAGGTGCTCAAAACGTGTAAACCTGCACAAGAGTAGAGGTCTATGAGGAGTTACTCTCAGCAGAAATTGACGTTTTGAGCCATCACAGTTCTCAAGTAATTCCCACTCATAGTATGTACCATGTACTATAAGGTAAATCAAAAAATCAATTATAACTCCTAAACCAGAGGTGCTCAAAACGTGAAAACCTGCACAAGAGTAGAGGTCCATGAGAAGCTACTCTCAGCAGAAATTGACGTTTTGAGCCATCACAGTTCTCAAGTAATCCCCACTCATAGTATGTCTCCTGTACTATATGGAAAATCAAAAAATCAGTCATAACTCCTAAACCAGAGGTGCTCAAAACGTGTAAACCTGCACAAGAGTAGAGGTCTATGAGAAGCTACTCTCAGCAGAAATTGACGTTTTGAGCCATCACAGTTCTCAAGTAATTCCCACTCATAGTATGTACCATGTACTATATGGTAAATCAAAAAATCAATTATAACTCCTAAACCAGAGGTGCTCAAAACGTGTAAACCTGCACAAGAATAGAGGTCTATGGGAAGCTACTCTCAGCAGAAATTGACGTTTTGAGCCATCACAGTTCTCAAGTAATTCCCACTCATAGTATGTACCATGTACTATATGGTAAATCAAAAAATCAATTACAACTCCTAAACCAGAGGTGCTCAAAACGTGGAAACCTGCACAAGAGTAGAGGTCTATGAGAAGCTACTCTCAGCAGAAATTGACGTTTTGAGCCATCACAGTTCTCAAGTAATTCCCACTCATAGTATGTCTCCTGTACTATATTGTAAATCAAAAAATCAATTATAACTCCTGAACTAGAGGTGCTCAAAACGTGGAAACCTGCACAACATTCGTTCTTCCAAGGATGAATCATCCTTTTTATGTCGTTCAGCGTGATTTCCAAAGGATGAGACGTAGTGCAATTGAATTTTTATATCATAAACCTATTTTTTTCCAAATTTCGTGGAAATCGTTAGAGCCGCTTTCGAGATCTGTCGAACATAAATTACCAGATATAAAAATTAATAACTAGAGCTCTTTTAAAATAGGATATGGGAACAGGAAAATCATTCACACTTCGAAACCAGTGGGACTCAGAACGTGAATACATGCATATGGGTATATTCCAGGAGAAGTTACTATTAATAGTTGGATTCAGCAAATTATTATGCCTCCTGCTTCCTCTTTTTCTTAGTTTGTCTAACTTTTCCCTTCATTTTGAAAGAGGAAAATAGAAAAATATCATTTCTATAAACCATGATCTTCCAAAAATGTAACATATGTTCTTTTATATGGATTACCATTAAAATCTGTCCAGTGGGGAAAATGAAGTTTTGAATCAGATACTTCACAAGTTTTTCCCAACTGCTATTCATACATTGTATGTATCTTGTAGAAAATTCAAATGTTTTTTCTTCCTCTACATTGAAATTCTGGAAATGTATTTACTGGTATACCATATTGACTCGGCTTGTGAAGGTTTTGCCAATGCCAACTTCCTCTTTTTGGCATTGTTTCCAGGGACACCGTACATTATATTCTAATAATGTCACTCGAGGAGGTACCTTCACACTGTCCCCATATTTACAACATTTACATTATTTACAATATTTACAATATTTACAATATTTACAATCCAAATTCATTTACAAAGTATGTATATTGTTATATTTCTTACTGTTACGATATTTGAAATTTTCTAGTAGATATCAATAGTGGTTCATTGTCAGTCGAATATTGTCAATGATACGATAGTCAATCATATCATTGTCAATGATAGATTAGGATAATAATTATAATAATAATAATCACTAATCATCATAATTATAATTGCTGTAATAATAATATTGTAATGATAATAATAGTAATTCAAGTATTCCACTACTATTTACAAAGAGTACAAACATGATTATACAGATTATTTTTCAAAGATTTTTATGATATAAGTTTTATATACATTTCCACAGTGCGTCCCTCTTCAGTTTGAAGCTGTGTGGAGGATGACTAGCACTCTTAACAAGAAAAATACATCAAGGCTTTATATTCCACAAAGCTGATATTGAGTTCAATAAGTGAAATAACTATGAAATGAGTAATAGGTAGTTATTAAAATGAAATAAGTAAATAAAGAAGAAGTTTTTCAGGAACTACAATGCTTAGAGTAAATAGAATAGAATGAATATCTATAAAAAAACTTATTTCATAATACTGTAGATAATTGAAGATTGATAATCAATAAGAGGTAGAGTTTATATATACATTTAAAAATTGAACACTCCCAATTTCAAATTATTATAATATATTTTGAATAGAAACAGATACAACCTATCAGGAGAGAATCTGTTAATAGTATCGATAGGGTTCACCTTATCGTGAAAATTATAACAAATAATTACCTTTAAATGTAGGTGGTTATTTATGATAAATAATAATAATAATAGTAATGATAATACACATAATAATAATAATAATAATAATGATCGACAGAATTTATATCGTGTATATCAATGCAGAACAAGTGACTTTTCTGTTGGCACCGCATGGCTGACACTTATCTTTCAAGTCATCAAAGACTTGCCACTGATTGTTGTGGCGCCTGCAAAATGAAACAAAGTGTCCTACGGATTTCACACTTGTTCCACCTTGGTAGCCAATAACGCCACGTAAATGATAAATTTTATTCTTGATGTTCAATGTTTTTGGTACATCAAACAGATTCACATCTAGGTCACCCTTCTGAATATGACCTATCAGGTCGATAAGTAGGTTTGGACCTAGTGTGATGTTTGTTTGACATTGACAGTTCTCTCTTTTGTTATGATTTGAGCAGATCACACTTTGAGTATCTTCTAAAATTATTTCAATATCGTTCTGCATGTCAATGAAATTACCATGCTCAATAAAAAGGTCAAAATGATTTTTCACCTCTATTGTGCTGTAATCACAATTTTCACATGAGGAAGCGAAAACTGCTGAAGGGAGCTCAGTCATGACAGCATCCAGCATTTTGCTGACAGTGGAGACTGAATCTATTTGATAAAGACCTTGCACCAAAGGGGTTAATTCAAAATATTTTGCCAACAAAATAGCCCTTTTTTTATAAATTTGGGCACATATTCCCATTTTTATAATGGATTTTACAATTTCAGACATGTCAGTCTGTTTGGACATGAGATATTCATTATAATTTCTACTGTCACAAGCTGCGCTGCATAGTACTTGGCACAAAGAATCGAACATGCAGGTATTTGATGCGACTACTTTCTTGCCATCCAACATCCAAGGTTTTAGCTTGGGATCATCTCCATTACGTAAAATGCCAATTGGAATAATTTTCCTTTGATCTGAAAGATCTATTATTCCCCATTCAGAAGACGGCTCTAGGTAGGAAGAACGAGGGCGTTTTCTCACAAGAGGAATATCATTTACCCCTCTCCAATTCTCCTCACAGTTTAGCTCTTTCTTAAATTCATTGACTACATCCCGTGACTGTGTAAACATACCTTGACTCACCTTAGCTTTATCAGGTGAATAATCTTCAATTTTTTCAAGATTATGATATGTTGTCATTTCTTCACTCACTGTTTGAGGATTCATAATCTCACCTTCTTCATCACATTCATTCAAATAATTTTCT
This sequence comes from Nilaparvata lugens, assembly GCF_014356525.2. Classification (NCBI taxonomy): domain Eukaryota; kingdom Metazoa; phylum Arthropoda; class Insecta; order Hemiptera; family Delphacidae; genus Nilaparvata; species Nilaparvata lugens. The sequence continues at coordinate 54,474,263 of NC_052518.1, forward strand.
TCTTCATTCATTTCAATTGATTGGTGACATTCGTTTCTTTGGCGCAACTCTGTGGTCTCTCTCTTCAATTTCAATGAGCCATCAATGAATTTTATATGGCGAAACACAAATGTGTCAGCTCTTGTAGGAATCTCGTTAGCTTGAAAAACTTTGTTTTCTATTATGGAGAATTGGGTTTCTACTACTGAGCTTGATGCAGTTGAACCTCCATAACCAAAATGAGGTTGCATCAATGCAGTCCAAAGTGGGATGAGGTTTGATATTTTCAACAAATCCTCCACCACATTTGGGAGAAACTGTTGATTATTCCTGTCTCCCACATCATTTTTCTTATCCATAACTTTGTTCTTAGTTTCCATTACAAAATCCCGGAATGTTTTTGATGATTCTTGAGAAGGCAGTTTGAAATCAACTTCTTCGTTGTCATCAGCCATCCCGAAATCTGTTTCTGCTTCCTCATACGGAATATCTGATGAAGAAATTTTCTTCTGCAAATATATTTTTGCTTTCTCTGATTCTGTTGGTTGCCCATTAGGCAAGCTTCCTTCAGTCTCATAAAAAGCAACTGTCATGATTTTTCTTAAGACTTTTTTAAAATGACCAAGGTCACTTTCCTTAACAAGAAGGCAAATACATCTTATATAAAATACTTTTGTTCTTTTTATGGCTGTCTTGAGGCTTTTCCATCGTGATATGAGTTGTACGACATGTGCTACATCATTTCTAATGTAACAGCGTGGCTTGATGAATCGGTCCTGATCGGTTAAGATGATAGCACAATTCTTCAAGTAGTCACTTAATGAATTGAATTGAGTGAACGCTTTTATACTTGAAGCAATTATAGCTAAAGACATGTCACAGACCACACAAGGGGGAATTATAGCACCATACTTCAACCAAGATGAGAGCCAGTAGGTTATTGATACTGTGTCATGTTTCTCACTAATCATATTTGACACAGAATATATTTTATTCTCTTTATTACTGTGGATTGTGATGTCGTAAAGTAGAATGCTCCTTGATTTCTCGCCATTGACCCTTTCAAATCTTCTCACTACACCTCCTGTAGCATCTATGCTAATCTGAGCATTATCTTTTGTTGCTGTTACATAATCATTATATATACGAATTTGTTGCGCACTGAAGTAATGACAGTGGAATCTATCGTAGGATACGTCTTGAATAACTCCTCTGTAAGGAGATTCATATTTCCCTCTACATAAGGCAACAATTGGATCGTCGTCCAAGTATTTTGAACGCTTGTACTGGGATTTTGCCACTCTTAGAGTATTCAGTGAGGGAATGTGAGGTGCTTCTGGATCATTCAATTCCATATCTTCATGCGCCATGTCCTTTTGAAGTTTTGTTGCACTGAATTGTGATTTTGCAACCTTCTTTCTATCGAATCCAGTCAGTTTTCTTTTTAGAATAGGATGTTTCTTTTTGTAGAAGCCTGTGTATTTCATCATTATTTCCAAATGATCAAATTCTCGTTTTGGCTCATCATATAATTTACCTTCCAAAATAGAATGACAGTAGGTACACTTTGCTTTGAAGTAGACAAATACATTTCCACTTGAATTTACACGATTACAAATGAATTTGAAGCAGCAAGGAAGGCGCAAACTGTTGAATATTTTTTTATTTATCATGTTTGTCCATGTGTTGCGTTTCAGCACTAATCTTCTTCGACAGGGTTTTGATTTGCCTTCTCTGTGATAAACCCACTCTGGATAGAGTTGTAGCCATTCGTCTTTGCTTAGTAGTATGGAAAATTCCTTTGTATCTTTCATTTCAATACTGTCATTATCAGAGAGACTGTAATCGTAATAATTTGTTGAGACACCGATCTCAGATGAATCAGTGTCATAGTTGTAGTCCTGTGGCCAGAACCGATCTCGCAGTCCATATCGGTTAGTCGTGAACCACAGATGAACTGTTTTTGGTGAAACGTTGTATACATTTGTTATTAAGGAACTCAATTCAGTCCAAAGAGAATCGTTTCTGGGTGGGATATTGGGATACTTTTCTATTGAAAAAATAGTTTCATTGTCATTCAGTAATTGGTGAATTTCATCGACCGGAACTGTACCCTGTTTTGGCATTTTGAATGAATTTCATATAATCGTCGTAGCCTATAGGCTATAGCCCAATCACACTCACCGTTGAGCTTTCAATGTTGTGCCTCTCAAGTGTGCGTTAGAGAACAAGGTAGGCTGAGAAATTGCTTTATCAGAACAGGAAAGACGTGTGTATGCTCTGCTTCACTGCTCAACTCAGACTGAGACTGAAACTTATTGAATGCAATAGTTGCATAATAGTGGCATAGTTGCTGCAATCATCACAGAAGGGAGTGGGAGGGGGCAATGAACATCTGCTTCTACAGCAGTGCTACCAACAGTAAAACTGGATGAAAAAAAATTTACCATGTAAGGCTCTATGCACAGTCGCGTTTTGAACGAGTGGAGCGACTCTCTGCTGGTTAGCCAATTTCAGTTCAGTCAATTTTCGCGGCTTGTAGAACTTGGCCATTGATGGGAGAGTTCTGATTTCGAATTCTCAATGTTTTTTGTAATACCGGACATCAGCAATTTTTTATGAGAATTACAATTATTGAAGGAATCAATTATTATTCATCGGCATTTATTACTTAAATTAATCGGTTGATAACTGATAACTATATTTTGTTCATACAAAATTAAAAGAAAATAATACAACTTTTTCAAAAATACCTTCTACTTCTTTTTTAAATACCATAAACCTCTAATATTATGAAACCAATCAAATAAATTGGGAGAAATATAAATTCAAGGACTTACTCCTATCACCTGGTGGAAATTCAAAATAAATAAACATCAGTGACCTCTACTCTTGTGCAGGTTTCCACGTTTTGAGCACCTCTAGTTCAGAAATTATAATTGATTTTTTGATTTACTATATAGTACATGAAACATACTATGAATGGGAATAACTTGAGAACTGTGATGGCTCAAAACGTCAATTTCTGCTGAGAGTAGCTTCTCATGGACCTCTACTCTTGAGCAGGTTTCCACGTTTTGAGCACCTCTGGTTTAGGAGGTATAATTGATTTTTTGATTTACCATATAGTACATGGTACATAATATGAGTGGGAATTACTTGAGAACTGTGATGGCTCAAAACGTCAATTTCTGCTGAGAGTAGCTTCTCATAGACCTCTATTCTTGTGCAGGTTTACACGTTTTGAGCACCTCTGGTTAGGAGTTATAACTGATTTTTTGATTTACCATATAGTACATGGTACATACTATGAGTGGGAATTACTTGAGAACTGTGATGGCTCAAAACGTCAATTCAAAACGAAATCTAAAATCCATTATAAAAATGGGAATATGTGCCCAAATTTATAAAAAAAGGGCTATTTTGTTGGCAAAATATTTTGAATTAACCCCTTTGGTGCAAGGTCTTTATCAAATAGATTCAGTCTCCACTGTCAGCAAAATGCTGGATGCTGTCATGACTGAGCTCCCTTCAGCAGTTTTCGCTTCCTCATGTGAAAATTGTGATTACAGCACAATAGAGGTGAAAAATCATTTTGACCTTTTTATTGAGCATGGTAATTTCATTGACATGCAGAACGATATTGAAATAATTTTAGAAGATACTCAAAGTGTGATCTGCTCAAATCATAACAAAAGAGAGAACTGTCAATGTCAAACAAACATCACACTAGGTCCAAACCTACTTATCGACCTGATAGGTCATATTCAGAAGGGTGACCTAGATGTGAATCTGTTTGATGTACCAAAAACATTGAACATCAAGAATAAAATTTATCATTTATGTGGCGTTATTGGCTACCAAGGTGGAACAAGTGTGAAATCCGTAGGACACTTTGTTTCATTTTGCAGGCGCCACAACAATCAGTGGCAAGTCTTTGATGACTTGAAAGATAAGTGTCAGCCATGTGGTGCCAACAGAAAAGTCACTTGTTCTGCATTGATATACACGATATAAATTCTGTCGATCATTATTATTATTATTATTATTATGTGTATTATCATTACTATTATTATTATTATTTATCATAAATAACCACCTACATTTAAAGGTAATTATTTGTTATAATTTTCACGATAAGGTGAACCCTATCAATACTATTAACAGATTCTCTCCTGATAGGTTGTATCTGTTTCTATTCAAAATATATTATAATAATTTGAAATTGGGAGTGTTCAATTTTTAAATGTATATATAAACTCTACCTCTTATTGATTATCAATCTTCAATTATCTACAGTATTATGAAATAAGTTTTTTTTATAGATATTCATTCTATTCTATTTACTCTAAGCATTGTAGTTCCTGAAAAACTTCTTCTTTATTTACTTATTTCATTTTAATAACTACCTATTACTCATTTCATAGTTATTTCACTTATTGAACTCAATATCAGCTTTGTGGAATATAAAGCCTTGATGTATTTTTCTTGTTAAGAGTGCTAGTCATCCTCCACACAGCTTCAAACTGAAGAGGGACGCACTGTGGAAATGTATATAAAACTTATATCATAAAAATCTTTGAAAAATAATCTGTATAATCATGTTTGTACTCTTTGTAAATAGTAGTGGAATACTTGAATTACTATTATTATCATTATAATATTATTATTACAGCAATTATAATTATGATGATTAGTGATTATTATTATTATAATTATTATCCTAATCTATCATTGACAATGATATGATTGACTATCGTATCATTGACAATATTCGACTGACAATGAACCACTATTGATATCTACTAGAAAATTTCAAATATCGTAACAGTAAGAAATATAACAATATACATACTTTGTAAATGAATTTGGATTGTAAATATTGTAAATATTGTAAATATTGTAAATAATGTAAATGTTGTAAATATGGGGACAGTGTGAAGGTACCTCCTCGAGTGACATTATTAGAATATAATGTACGGTGTCCCTGGAAACAATGCCAAAAAGAGGAAGTTGGCATTGGCAAAACCTTCAAAAGCCGAGTCAATATGGTATACCAGTAAATACATTTCCAGAATTTCAATGTAGAGGAAGAAAAAACATTTGAATTTTCTACAAGATACATACAATGTATGAATAGCAGTTGGGAAAAACTTGTGAAGTATCTGATTCAAAACTTCATTTTCCCCACTGGACAGATTTTAATGGTAATCCATATAAAAGAACATATGTTACATTTTTGGAAGATCATGGTTTATAGAAATGATATTTTTCTATTTTCCTCTTTCAAAATGAAGGGAAAAGTTAGACAAACTAAGAAAAAGAGGAAGCAGGAGGCATAATAATTTGCTGAATCCAACTATTAATAGTAACTTCTCCTGGAATATACCCATATGCATGTATTCACGTTCTGAGTCCCACTGGTTTCGAAGTGTGAATGATTTTCCTGTTCCCATATCCTATTTTAAAAGAGCTCTAGTTATTAATTTTTATATCTGGTAATTTATGTTCGACAGATCTCGAAAGCGGCTCTAACGATTTCCACGAAATTTGGAAAAAAATAGGTTTATGATATAAAAATTCGATTGCACTACGTCTCATCCTTTGGAAATCACGCTGAACGACATAAAAAGGATGATTCATCCTTGGAAGAACGAATGTTGTGCAGGTTTCCACGTTTTGAGCACCTCTAGTTCAGGAGTTATAATTGATTTTTTGATTTACAATATAGTACAGGAGACATACTATGAGTGAGAATTACTTGAGAACTGTGATGGCTCAAAACGTCAATCTCTGCTGAGAGTAGCTTCTCATAGACCTCTACTCTTGAGCAGGTTTCCACGTTTTGAGCACCTCTGGTTTAGGAGGTATAATTGATTTTTTGATTTACCATATAGTACATGGTACATACTATGAGTGGGAATTACTTGAGAACTGTGATGGCTCAAAACGTCAATTTCTGCTGAGAGTAGCTTCTCATAGACCTCTATTCTTGTGCAGGTTTACACGTTTTGAGCACCTCTGGTTTAGGAGTTATAACTGATTTTTTGATTTACCATTTAGTACAGGAGACATACTATGAGTGGGGATTACTTGAGAACTGTGATGGCTCAAAACGTCAATTTCTGCTGAGAGTAGCTTCTCATGGACCCCTACTCTTGTGCAGGTTTCCACGTTTTGAGCACCTCTAGTTTAGGAGATAGAATTGATTTTTTGATTTACCATATAGTACATGGTACATACTATTAGTGGGAATTACTTGAGAACTGTGATGGCTCAAAACGTCAATTTCTGCTGAATGTTACTTCTCATAGACCTCGACTCTTGTGCAGGTTTCCACGTTTTGAGCACCTCTGGTTTAGGAGTTGTAATTGATTTTTTGATTTACCATATAGTACATGGTACATACTATGAGTGGGAATTACTTGAGAACTGTGATGGCTCAAAACGTCAATTTCTGCTGAGAGTAGCTTCCCATAGACCTCTATTCTTGTGCAGGTTTACACGTTTTGAGCACCTCTGGTTTAGGAGTTATAATTGATTTTTTGATTTACCATATAGTACATGGTACATACTATGAGTGGGAATTACTTGAGAACTGTGATGGCTCAAAACGTCAATTTCTCCTGAGAGTAGCTTCTCATAGACCTCTACTCTTGTGCAGGTTTACACGTTTTGAGCACCTCTGGTTTAGGAGTTATGACTGATTTTTTGATTTTCCATATAGTACAGGAGACATACTATGAGTGGGGATTACTTGAGAACTGTGATGGCTCAAAACGTCAATTTCTGCTGAGAGTAGCTTCTCATGGACCTCTACTCTTGTGCAGGTTTTCACGTTTTGAGCACCTCTGGTTTAGGAGTTATAATTGATTTTTTGATTTACCATATAGTACATGGTACATACTATGAGTGGGAATTACTTGAGAACTGTGATGGCTCAAAACGTCAATTTCTGCTGAGAGTAACTCCTCATAGACCTCTACTCTTGTGCAGGTTTACACGTTTTGAGCACCTATGGTTTAGGAGTTATGATTGATTTTTTGATTTTCCATATAGTACAGGAGACATACTATGAGTGGGGATTACTTGAGAACTGTGATGGCTCAAAACGTCAATTTCTGCTGAGAGTAGCTTCTCATGGACCTCTACTCTTGTGCAGGTTTCCACGTTTTGAGCACCTCTAGTTTAGGAGTTATAATTGATTTTTTGATCTACTATATAGCATTAAGTTAGCTCTCCAATTTTCGAGACGTCATATCTCAAAAACTGTGGGTGCTCAAAACGAAATAAAAGTTGCTCAAATCAGCTCAAAACGAGCTCAAAACGATGGTGTGTTTTCTTTTTCGATTTTAAAAAGTGGAGAGCTGGCATTAAGTTGGCTCTCCAATTTTTGAGACGTCATATCTCGAAAACGGTGGGTGCTCAAAAGAAAATAAAAGTTGCTCAAATCAGCTCAAAACAAGCTCAAAACGATGGTGTGTTTTCTTTTTCAATTTTAAAAAGTGGAGAGCTGGCATTAAGTTGGCTCTCCAATTTTTGAGATGTCATATCTCGAAAACGGTGGGTGCTCAAAACGAAATAAAAGTTGCTCAAAACAGCTCAAAACGAGCTCAAAACGATGGCGTGTTCACTTTTTTGATTCCGAAAAGTGGAGAGCTGGCATTAAGTTGGCTCTCCACTTTTTGACACGTCATATCTCAAAAACGGTGAGTGCTCAAAACGAAATAAAAGTTGCTCAAATCAGCTCAAAACGAGCTCAAAACGATGGCTTGTTTAGTTTTTCGATTTCGAAAAGTGGAGAGCTGGCATTAAGTTGGCTCTCCAATTTTTGAGACGTCATATCTCAAAAACGGTGGGTGCTCAAAACGAAATAAAAGTTGCTCAAATCAGCTCAAAACGAGCTCAAAACGATGGCGTTGAGAGATTTCAAAAATATTTTAGTGGAGAGCCAACTTAATGTTGGTTTCGATGAGCAGGCTCTTACAAAATCGATCATTCTGAAAGATCCAGCCGTCCAAAAGTATTGAATTTCTAAAAAAATTTAAGATCAATTCTTGTATTAATCGTAGGGGATGTCGATGGTACTGGAAAGTTATGTACTTTTTGAGAAAAAGACTTACAAAGCTGCTCAATTTAACATTGAAAAGATAGGAAGAATATACTTTCAGAGCACCAATGACGTTACACCGACCAGCTGGTTTGGATTTGTCAATGCGCATCTTTTCGTGGCCAGTACCTTTGTATTCTGTATACCTTGTATTTTGTATACCAGTACCTTGTAGGTACATTGGATAACACCTACTTTTTTCCCAACTTTTCTTTTTCTTCTGCTTCTCCTTCTTTGTCATCTTGTTCTTCTTTTTCTCCAAATTAGAGAATTCTTAATATTTGTCTTTTCATATTGAGTGATAGCTCATTTTACTCAGCTCTTCAAGGCGGTTTCAATGCATATTTCGGTTGCCTGACAAAACCTCACTAGTACCTCTAACCTCACCAGATAGGCTATGTATATTTTAATGAATTGCACTGTTGACTTATTTATTACACTGTTGAAGTATTTTTGGAGCAATCCCATTCCAAAAAGTTGAGTTTATAATCATTTCATTAAAATACACATGTCTGGTGAGGTTGGTCGTGGCGAAGGCATGCGTTAGGGTTGGGTAAGGTTCAATCAGGTAACCGATATGCATTGAACCCACCTTGAAGAGCTGAGTAAAATGAACAAATAATTAAATGAGTGTTTATTTCCCCCCCCAAAAAAAAAACTACAAGATCAATTACGCAACATATTAGATAAATTACAATAAATTACATACAAAACCTAGTTAGTTACAAAAAAATTTTATAATGTGTCCTCTATTCTACTTGTTTAGTTTTTTCTGTGTGGAAATTGACCTACTCCACTATGGCATACCATGTTCTAGAGTAAAATGAGCTATCACTAGAATTGATAAGATAAATGATATTGAAAATTATTCTCAAATTTGGGACCCCACATCTTTTTGGACAAAAAAAATTAATAAGCTCAATGGCTACCATACATAACTTGTAGGTTCCGAATATAATAAAAGAAAATTCCGATCTACCTGTACAGACAATAGGGATGTCATAATTCCAAGTTCCAACACAAACGGCAAGTTGCACAAAAGAAAATGTAATTTAATTAACATAAGATGACGTCATCATACAGAGCTGAACAGGGAAGTGGCTCCATTAAAGACGTCATCTTATGGTTTGATTTTCTTTTATGCAACTGGCTGATAGAATTTCAATTTTTGGTTCTCCGTTCCTCGCGATGTCTGTAAGGATTCTTCCAATAGGCATGGTTACAGTATTTTCTTTCGATTGAATTTATGATAATACATAATTTTCCAAGCTGATAGGCTGAATGCAGTTGATTTGTTGATGCACTTCATAGATTCAATTTATGATTTTTGAAGTGACATTGGAATTTTTTTCATTGATTTTCATTGTTAGCTTCATTAGTAATTTGGAAGCTATTCTTCCAATAAGCTAGATTTCTTGTTTCAGGATTTGTTTCAATGTATAATTAGCTTTTCAAGTTTGATTAATTAACTGTTTCCATCTATTTCAATTAAACTAATATTTCTCGAAGAAAAAGATCATCACACTAGATGACACATTATTTTAATGTAGTCTTTGGAAGAAAAACAACAGCTAAAATACTTTTTTGATACGTATCATCGTTTTTCAATAAAGCATTCAAAGTTGCAATTTTCAAAAAAAGTTTTCCACAATAAGAAGGTTAGAACCAAAGAAGA